>NW_022263495.1:0-75000 GCF_002021735.2 Oncorhynchus kisutch | reverse complement strand
ATGTCTTCCTAGAAACTTTATCCTGGAGCCTGAGGGAGGATGTAGACATTGGCCCCTGTCAGACCTGCCTGGATTCAAAGACTATACAAGAATAATTTCAACTACTTTATCTGAGATCGATTTTAAGTATGCCTGGAACCAATAGAATGCTGAAAACCCCTCGTCTGGCACTCCAGGCAGGCTCAAACAATTACAAAAAAAATAATGTTGAATAGTATTTGAACCCAGATCTGTTTGGCCCTAACTGCTGGACCAGAGTCAGATCTTATTTACCCCCCCTAATGATTACATTTGGAGGTAGGGGAATCTGATCCCAGATCTGTGATTAAGGTTGCAAAATTCCGGTAACTTCCAGAAATACCAGTTGGAAGAACAATATAATATATTAGTATTAATATATTAATAAAATATATTAATAATATATTAATATATATAGTATAATAAGGTAATAAGCTAGAAATCGGAAATCCTCCAACCAAAAGATTTCTGGAACGTTTCTGGGAAATGTCTCGGTGTGACTGAGCTCAGGACCATTACAGTTAAAAGCTTGATTTGATTCAAATGTGGTCGGAGGCTTCGTACGGAGGGTGAGACGCAATTACTGCTCCTCCGGAGGCGGAGTCTTAATCAAACTCCGTAACGCCTCTTAAATGTTGTAACAATGCCGAGGGCTCCGCATTGACCTGATTGGTTGACGGTAAGGGGTGGGCGGTGTCGTCCTGTATTTACACAAACTCACTGCCATGACAACTTCCTTCACAGCAGTTCTGCGAAACGCAAAAAAAAAAGTGTGTTTTGCTCGGACTTCTGCAGAGGCTGCAACACGGCGTACGGGTCACTACAGATGTCGTTTTGACCATGCAGAGCTTTTTACACTTTGTCTTCTACCACAAAGTGTCTAGGGTCACAATAGTCCTAGCTAGCGTCCTTGTCTCCTTTCCTTCAGGACAGGTAGGTGAAGGCACTGGGCTTGTTTCCATTCTACTTCCTCCACGTGTCCGTGGTCTTATCAGTTGGGGTGTAGATGTTTATCTCAATGAGACAAAACCTGCAGAAATGAAGGTTTACATACCAGTAGCAGGAAGTGGCCGCGACGAGGCTAAACGCTATGGAAGTGGTGTCTACATCACAGAATGTAAACTGACTGTAATGGTTGGAGGTATGCGACAGCATTAGGGACAGGACGACGCCAGTCTCACCCAGCAGGTGCACGGCCGACGTTGGTCTTGGTCGGTCTTGTCCTCTTTTTATCGGGAGCCTGGTTCGTGTCTCCAGAAAGGACTCGTGACTCTAGTTAGGTTTCCATCTGGCTGTTTTCGTGACCAACTGAAGACTCTCATCGTCTTAAAGTCTAACCACCACGAGGATGTAGTTCCGCACAGTGAAGCAGGTCCTTAGATGCTGATATTGGGTCAGTTTACCATTCCCCCCCCCCCCCCCCCCACTAATGTCTACGGTTAGGATTGGGGGAGGGGGAAGCTGATCCTAGACCTGGAGGCCTACCCACCATTCCCTCCCAACTCAAAGGGTGTATCCCAATTGGCACCCTTATTCCCTCCCTATATAGTGTACTACTTTTTACCAGAGCCCCATAGACCCTGATATAAAGTAGTGTCCCAGAGCCCCATAGACCCTGATATAAAATAGTGTCCCAGAGCCCTATAGACCCTGATATAAAGTAGTGTCCCAGAGTCATATAGACTCTGATATAAAGTAGTCCCCTAAATAGGGAATAGGGTGCCATTTTGGAACTGCACCATATAGACCCTGATTATAAAGTAGTGTCCCAGAGTCATATAGACTCTGATATAAAGTAGTGCCCTAAATAGAGAATAGGGTGCCATTTTGGGACTGACCCTCAGTGCTCTCTTCTCTTCAGCTCTTTAACGTCTTGTGCTCTTCTGTCTTCTCTGTCACAAGAAGCATTTCTCCTGTCTGTTGTAATTCATTTACCTTCATATAATTGTGTTTCTCACACTGTAGATGAGACTGACTACATATCTTCATTTACATTTGTGTTTTAGCCTTACAATTTTAAATATTTATGTTTTTCATTTCAAAATCCAATCTTTTGTTTCTGCTAGCTAGACTGCTCCAAAAAAGCACATGGCAAAAGAAATCTCTTGATTCATCTCTCTTCGCTGATTATATTCATTTATTTTTAGTTATGGCGTTTTCATTTCATTGCTTCAAATTTAAGTGTGATGAGGGGGTTGCTTGAAAGTGAACCTCGCTCTTGACATTGTGAACAGACAGGATTGCTGTCGACATCGAGGTCTGTATGAGGCATGCTTGAAGAAATTAGCTCCAGAAAGTGAGTCAAATTGCTGAAGTTGTAAATGACACTTAAAAACATCCTGGGTGTGACAGTTTTTTAATTTATTTTTTCAACCTCCCGCTTTGGGCTGGATGTGTCTAGTTTCATCAATAATGCTCGAGGGGTTGTTGGCACGTGGCCAATATACCACAGCTAAGGGCTGTTCCTAAGCCATATATCACATATCCAGAGGTGCCTTATTGCTATTAGAAACCGGTTACCAACGTAATTAGAGCAGTAAAAATTTACATCATGTTTTGTCATATCCATGCTATACGGTCTGATATACCACGGCTGTCAGCCAATCCTCATTCAGGGCTCGACCCACTCAGTTTATAAACATGCAGAATTACTGTCTTACCTCAATTAGCCATGAAATCCCTAGTTTCTAACCCTTTCCCGCCACATGGGCCAGCAGTTAGTTTGTAGTCCGCGGGCTTCAGACCCTTTTTGACATTTTGAGTGACAGCTAGCAAGATGCTAACGCAGCAGAGAGAGGAGCGATGATGTGGTGCACATGCGTGATGTAGTACACAATATTCGGGGACCACTTTTGGCTTGTGAGCGCTCCTATCAGAACCACTGGCTGAAAGGTAAACAAAGTACTGTTTAATAATTATTTTTATTTTTTTAATGAATGCATACAAATGATGAATGTGCTATGTTTGAGCAACAGTATCGGCTTATTGATGAATACCAATAAAATATTTTATGTTACATGGATCCTTTTTTCAATTTGTTTTCCCTCAAATAATCTCATAGTAACTTGAATAACAAGGAAGTGATTAGTATTAAATATGTATTCATACAATAGGCATGCATACCCTGGCGGCAGGGTAGCCTAGTGGTTAGAGCATTGGACTAGTAACCGGGAGGTTGCGAGTTCAAACCCCTGAGCTGAGTCGTTCTGCCCCTGAACAGGCAGTTAACCCACTGTTCCTAGGCCGTCATTGAAAATAAGAATTTGCTCTTAACTGACTTGCCTGGTTAAATAAAGGTCAAATAAAACATAATAGCACTGGGACAGAGGAAGACTGGGTGCCTTTAGATAGATAGACATTTTGTTGTTGCAATGACAAGATCATAAGGCATCTTGTTGGGGTATGAACATCCTGAAGGCAGGCAGGCACTCAGCACACCTCGGTGGGTAACAGGAAGTCACTCAGCACACCTCCAGTGGGTAACAGGAAGTCACTCAGCACACCTCGGTGGGTAACATCCTGAAGTCACTCAGCACACCTCCAGTGGGTAACAGGAAGTCACTCAGCACACCTCGGTGGGTAACATCCTGAAGTCATTCAGCACACCTCGGTGGTAACAGGAAGTCACTCAGCACACCTCGGTGGTAACAGGAAGTCACTCAGCACACCTCGGTGGTAACAGGAAGTCACTCAGCACACCTCGGTGGTAACAGGAAGTCACTCAGCACACCTCGGTGGGTAACAGGAAGTCATTCAGCACACCTCGGTGGTAACAGGAAGTCACTCAGCACACCTCAGTGGGTAACAGGAAGTCACTCAGCACACCTCGGTGGGTAACATCCTGAAGTCACTCAGCACACCTCGGTGGGTAACATCCTGAAGTCACTCAGCACACCTCAGTGGGTAACATCCTGAAGTCACTCAGCACACCTCGGTGGGTAACATCCTGAAGTCACTCAGCACACCTCGGTGGGTAACATCCTGAAGTCACTCAGCACACCTCGGTGGGTAACATCCTGAAGTCACTCAGCACACCTCAGTGGGTAACATCCTGAAGTCACTCAGCACACCTCAGTGGGTAACATCCTGAAGTCACTCATCACACCTCGGTGGGTAACATCCTGAAGTCACTCAGCACACCTCGGTGGGTAACATCCTGAAGTCACTCAGCACACCTCGGTGGGTAACATCCTGAAGTCACTCAGCACACCTCGGTGGGTAACATCCTGAAGTCACTCAGCACACCTCGGTGGGTAACATCCTGAAGTCACTCAGCACACCTCAGTGGGTAACATCCTGAAGTCACTCAGCACACCTCAGTGGGTAACATCCTGAAGTCACTCAGCACACCTCAGTGGGTAACATCCTGAAGTCACTCAGCACACCTCGGTGGGTAACAGGAAGTCATTCAGCACACCTCAGTGGGTAACATCCTGAAGTCACTCAGCACACCTCGGTGGGTAACATCCTGAAGTCACTCAGCACACCTCGGTGGGTAACATCCTGAAGTCACTCAGCACACCTCGGTGGGTAACATCCTGAAGTCACTCAGCACACCTCGGTGGGTAACATCCTGAAGTCACTCAGCACACCTCGGTGGGTAACATCCTGAAGTCACTCAGCACACCTCAGTGGGTAACATCCTGAAGTCACTCAGCACACCTCGGTGGTAACAGGAAGTCACTCAGCACACCTCAGTGGGTAACATCCTGAAGTCACTCAGCACACCTCGGTGGGTAACATCCTGAAGTCACTCAGCACACCTCAGTGGGTAACATCCTGAAGTCACTCAGCACACCTCAGTGGGTAACATCCTGAAGTCACTCAGCACACCTCGGTGGGTAACAGGAAGTCACTCAGCACACCTCAGTGGGTAACATCCTGAAGTCACTCAGCACACCTCGGTGGTAACAGGAAGTCACTCAGCACACCTCAGTGGGTAACAGCCTGAAGTCACTCAGCACACCTCGGTGGGTAACATCCTGAAGTCACTCAGCACACCTCGGTGGGTAACAGGAAGTCACTCAGCACACCTCAGTGGGTAACAGGAAGTCACTCAGCACACCTCAGTGGGTAACAGGAAGTCATTCAGCACACCTCAGTGGGTAACATCCTGAAGTCACTCAGCACACCTCGGTGGTAACAGGAAGTCACTCAGCACACCTCAGTGGGTAACATCCTGAAGTCACTCAGCACACCTCAGTGGGTACAAGGAAGTCACTCAGCACACCTCAGTGGGTAACATCCTGAAGTCACTCAGCACACCTCAGTGGGTAACATCCTGAAGTCATTCAGCACACCTCGGTCGGTAACAGGAAGTCACTCAGCACACCTCGGTGGGTAACATCCTGAACCTATTGATGTAAAGTACTGTATTACATATCAAATAATGCTTTCTGTCCAAACGTACTAAACCAACATGGTGGCATCTATTGCATGTATAATCAAGATTTATTTTTTATTTATTTAATCTTTAACTAGGCAAGTCAGTTAAGAACAAATTATTTTTTACAATGACTGCCTACCCTGGCCAAACCTGGACGACGCTGCGCCAATTGTGCGCCGCCCTGTGGGACTTATTAGCTAATATGAACTTGAATCCATTCTATCTGAATGCATTACTCAGTATTTGGGCTCCTGAGGAGCGCAGCATCTCAGTGCTCGAGGCGTCACTGCAGACCCTGGTTCGATTCCAGGCTGTATCAGAACTGGCTGTGATTAGGAGTCCCATAGAGCGGCGCACAGAGACCACCCCAATGGACACTCAGCAAAGATCACCCCTATGGACACTCAGCAAAGATCACCCCTATGGACACTTAGCAAAGACCACCCCTATGGACACGTAGCAAAAATCACCCCTATGGACACTTAGCAGAGATCACCACTATGGACACTCGGCAAAGACTACTGCATTTCCAATGAGTTCCATCATTTCTGTCAAACATCAATTGTTCAGACTAATGAAACCGTTAGACTTTGTGCTTTATGAGTTTGGTACAATTTACTAGGTAGGTTAAAGATGTAGACAGATTTAGACTACAGGGTGGGTTCCTGGACACCGATTTAGACAACTTGGTGGTGGGTTCCTGGACACCGATTTAGACAACTTGGTGGTGGGTTCCTGGACACCGATTTAGACAACTTGGTGGGTTCCTGGACACAGATTTAGACCGGATTCAATCCGATCGCAGGTTATACTGTAGGCATTACAGCTTTTAAAGTCAGTTTACGATTGAGCCGACATAAACGCAGCAAAAAGAGAAACGTCCCTTTTTCAGGACCCTGTCTTTCAAAGATAATTAGTAAATATTCATGTGACTTCACAGATCTTCATTTGAAAGGGTTTAAACACTGTTTCCCCATGCTTGTTCAATGAACAATTAATGAACAGGCACCTGTGGAACAGTCGTTAAGATTTAGGCTGTAGGCAATTAAGGTCAGTTATGAAAATTTAGGACACTAGAGGCCTTTCTACTGACTCTGGAAAAACACCACGTTCACTGCTCATCTGCGTGAACGTGCCTTAGGCATGCTGCAAGGAGGCATGAGGACTGCAGATGTGGCCAGGGCAATAAATGGCGATCAATGTAGTATTATGAGTCTACAAAGTTATGTTCTTAGGAGCAAATTTATGCTCGATCCGATCGGAGGCTCCGTATGGAGGATGGTCCCTGCTCATCTGCGTGAACGTGCCTTAGGCATGCTGCAAGGAGGCATGAGGACTGCAGATGTGGCCAGGGCAATAAATGGCGATCAATGTAGTATTATGAGTCTACAAAGTTATGTTCTTAGGAGCAAATTTATGCTCGATCCGATCGGAGGCTCCGTATGGAGGATGTGAAGCAACTTCGGATCCTCCGGAGGCATGCAGAGGCCAAACTGAGCTCCGTACCGCATCGTCGTGCAGCTCCCAAATTTTGTAACAATGCCTTAGGGCTTTGATTGGTTAGGGGCGGGAGGTCCTGTATAAACACACACTCACTTCTTTGATAAATCCCTTCCCAAACAGCTCTGCTCCGTGAAGCGCAAGAAATATGAATGCCCTGACTTCTGCAAAGGCCGTATCACTGTAAATGCTGTACGACCAATGCAGATGTCGGATTGACCATGCAGCACCTTTAACCTTGGGCAACAAGACCTGACATTGATATCCACAGTACTCCAGCATCTATACATTTTTCAGCTCTATACTTCTTGTATTCCATTAAAAAAATATAGATATTTTTAAATGCACTGTAATTTAAGCTTTAAAACTCTTCACTCATGGCAAAATGTGTAGAATTGTGCAAGAAATTTGCTTAAACTGCTCAATGCTCCCTCCGATGCCAAGAGATGGGCCTGTAAAATGTTCCTTCCAAGGGCCCGAGACTTGGTTCGTCGGGCCATGCACTGGTTCGTCGGGCCATGCACTGGTTCGTCGGGCCATGCACTAGTTCGTCGGGCCATGCACTGGTTCGTCGGGCCATGCACTAGTTCGTCGGGCCATGACACTAGTTCGTCGGGCCATGCACTAGTTCGTCGGGCCATGACACTAGTTCGTCGGGCCATGCACTGGTTCGTCGGGCCATGACACTAGTTCGTCGGGCCATGACACTAGTTCGTCGGGCCATGCACTGGTTCGTCGGGCCATGCACTGGTTCGTCGGGCCATGCACTGGTTCGTCGGGCCATGCACTGGTTCGTCGGGCCATGCACTGGCTCGTTGGGCCATGCACTGGTTCGTCGTAGTAGAACTACTTGTATGCTATTATTTTTATCTCCAGTTGTGTTCTGATTTATTAGGGGGAGGGTGTTGTGTTCTGATTTATTAGGGGGGGGGTGTTATGTTCTGATTTATTAGGGGGGGGGGGGGTGTTGTGTTCTGATTTATTAGGGGGGGGGGGGGTGTTGTGTTCTGATTTATTAGGGGGGGGGGTGTTGTGTTCTGATTTATTAGGGGGGGGTGTTGTGTTCTGATTTTTTACGGGGGGGGGGTGTTGTGTTCTGATTTATTACGGGGGGGGGGGGGGTTGTGTTCTGATTTATTACGGGGGGGGGGTGTTGTGTTCTGATTTATTAAGGGGGAGGGGTTGTGTTCTGATTTATTGGGGGGGGTGTTGTGTTCTGATTTATTAGGGGGGGGGGGGGGGTGTTGTGTTCTGATTTATTAGGGGGGGGGTGTTGTGTTCTGATTTATTAGGGGGGGGGGTGTTGTGTTCTGATTTATTAGGGGGGGGGGTGTTGTGTTCTGATTTATTAGGGGGGGGGTTGTGTTCTGATTTATTAGGGGGGGGGGGGTGTTGTGTTCTGATTTTTTACGGGGGGGGTGTTGTGTTCTGATTTATTACGAGGGGGGTGTTGTGTTCTGATTTATTAGGGGGGGTTTCTGATTTATTAGGGGGGGGGGTGTTGTGTTCTGATTTATTAGGGGGGGGGTGTTGTGTTCTGATTTATTAAGGGGGAGGTGTTGTGTTCTGATTTATTAGGGGGGGGGTGTTGTGTTCTGATTTATTAGGGGGGGGGGGGTGTTGTGTTCTGATTTATTAGGGGGGGGGGTGTTGTTCTCTGATTTGTTAGGGGGGTCCTGAGAGAAACCCTGCCCTATATAGTGCACAACACAATACAACAATGTCTCAACTGAGCACGTCTGTTACAACACAATACAACATTGCCTTGTAGTGGAATTGTAATGTTTGTGCTTTTCTAATAACTAATTTCTGTGTTCTATTCATGTGCAGTTCTAATAACTAATTTCTGTGTTCTATTCATGTGCAGTTCTAATAACCAATTTCTGTGTTC
This sequence comes from Oncorhynchus kisutch, assembly GCF_002021735.2. Classification (NCBI taxonomy): domain Eukaryota; kingdom Metazoa; phylum Chordata; class Actinopteri; order Salmoniformes; family Salmonidae; genus Oncorhynchus; species Oncorhynchus kisutch. The sequence goes on along the minus strand of NW_022263495.1, from coordinate 66,205 downwards.
ATGCAAGTGACTGATTTAATGAATCCTAACTATCAGTATCTGCAATATGGCAGTATGCCCACAACCTTGTTTAGAGAAAGAGATATCTCCGTTTCAAGGTCTCAGCTTAGAGAGAAGAAGACTGGTGAGGTGATGGTCTGTTAAATGTTATAAACCAGTATTGGTCTGTCATGTTATGAACCAGTATTGGTCTGTCATGTTATGAACCAGTATTGGTCTGTCATGTTATGAACCAGTATTGGTCTGTTAAATGTTATGAACCAGTATTGGTCTGTTATGTTATAAACCAGTATTGGTCTGTCATGTTATGAACCAGTATTGGTCTGTCATGTTATAAACCAGTATTGGTCTGTCATGTTATGAACCAGTATTTGTCTGTTACATGTTATGAACCAGTATTGGTCTGTCATTTTATAAACCAGTATTGGTCTGTCATGTTATGAACCAGTATTGGTCTGTCATGTTATAAACCAGTATTGGTCTGTCATGTTATAAACCAGTATTGGTCTGTCATGTTATGAACCAGTATTGGTCTGTCATGTTATAAACCAGTATTGGTCTGTCATGTTATGAACCAGTATTGGTCTGTCATGTTATGAACCAGTATTTGTCTGTTACATGTTATGAACCAGTATTGGTCTGTCATGTTATGAACCAGTATTGGTCTGTTAAATGTTATGAACCAGTATTGGTCTGTTATGTTATAAACCAGTATTGGTCTGTTATGTTATAAACCAGTATTGGTCTGTCATGTTATGAACCAGTATTGGTCTGTCATGTTATAAACCAGTATTGGTCTGTCATGTTATGAACCAGTATTTGTCTGTTACATGTTATGAACCAGTATTGGTCTGTCATGTTATAAACCAGTATTGGTCTGTCATGTTATGAACCAGTATTTGTCTGTTACATGTTATAAACCAGTATTGGTCTGTCATGTTATGAACCAGTATTGGTCTGTCATGTTATGAACCAGTATTGGTCTGTTATGTTATAAACCAGTATTGGTCTGTCATGTTATGAACCAGTATTGGTCTGTCATGTTATAAACCAGTATTGGTCTGTCATGTTATGAACCAGTATTGGTCTGTCATGTTATGAACCAGTATTGGTCTGTTAAATGTTATGAACCAGTATTGGTCTGTTATGTTATAAACCAGTATTGGTCTGTCATGTTATGAACCAGTATTGGTCTGTTAAATGTTATGAACCAGTATTGGTCTGTCATGTTATAAACCAGTATTGGTCTGTCATGTTATGAACCAGTATTGGTCTGTCATGTTATGAACCAGTATTTGTCTGTTACATGTTATGAAGCAGTATTGGTCTGTCATGTTATAAACCAGTATTGGTCTGTTAAATGTTATGAACCAGTATTGGTCTGTCATGTTATAAACCAGTATTGGTCTGTCATGTTATGAACCAGTATTGGTCTGTCATGTTATGAACCAGTATTTGTCTGTTACATGTTATGAAGCAGTATTGGTCTGTCATGTTATAAACCAGTATTGGTCTGTCATGTTATGAACCAGTATTGGTCTGTCATGTTATGAACCAGTATTGGTCTGTCATGTTATGAACCAGTATTGGTCTGTCATGTTATGAACCAGTATTGGTCTGTTATGTTATAAACCAGTATTTGTCTGTTACATGTTATGAAGCAGTATTGGTCTGTCATGTTATAAACCAGTATTGGTCTGTCATGTTATGAACCAGTATTTGTCTGTCATGTTATGAACCAGTATTTGTCTGTTACATGTTATGAAGCAAAATGGTAATGATTCATTAATTATGCTAAACCATGCAAATATAACTTGTCTGTGTATGGCCGTATATAAAACAACTGCTGGGACTGCCCAGGAAGAGCTCCTGATGACTGGGACTGCCCAGGAAGAGCTCCTGATGACTGGGACTGCCCAGGAAGAGGTCCTGATGACTGGGACTGCCCAGGAAGAGCTCCTGATGACTGGGACTGCCCAGGAAGAGCTCCTGATGACTGGGACTGCCCAGGAAGAGCTCCTGATGACTGGGACTTCCCAGGAAGAGCTGCTAATGACTGGGACTGCCCAGGAAGAGCTCCTGATGACTGGGACTGCCCAGGAAGAGGTCCTGATGACTGGGACTGCCCAGGAAGAGCTCCTGATGACTGGGACTGCCCAGGAAGAGCTCCTGATGACTGGGACTGCCCAGGAAGAGCTCCTGATGACTGGGACTTCCCAGGAAGAGCTGCTAATGACTGGGACTGCCCAGGAAGAGCTCCTGATGACTGGGACTGCCCAGGAAGAGCTCCTGATGACTGGGACTGCCCAGGAAGAGCTCCTGATGACTGGGACTGCCCAGGAAGAGCTCCTGATGACTGGGACTTCCCAGGAAGAGCTGCTAATGACTGGGACTGCCCAGGAAGAGCTGCTGATGACTGGGACTGCCCAGGAAGATGTCCTGATGACTGGGACTGCCCAGGAAGAGCTCCTGATGACTGGGACTGCCCAGGAAGAGCTCCTGATGACTGGGACTGCCCAGGAAGAGCTCCTGATGACTGGGACTGCCCAGGAAGAGCTCCTGATGACTGGGACTGCCCAGGAAGAGGTCCTGATGACTGGGACTGCCCAGGAAGAGCTCCTGATGACTGGGACTGCCCAGGAAGAGCTCCTGATGACTGGGACTGCCCAGGAAGAGCTCCTGATGACTGGGACTGCCCAGGAAGAGCTCCTGATGACTGGGACTTCCCAGGAAGAGGTCCTGATGACTGGGACTGCCCAGGAAGAGCTGCTGATGACTGGGACTGCCCAGGAAGAGCTGCTGATGACTGGGACTGCCCAGGAAGAGCTCCTGATGACTGGGACTGCCCAGGAAGAGCTCCTGATGACTGGGACTGCCCAGGAAGAGCTCCTGATGACTGGGACTGCCCAGGAAGAGCTCCTGATGACTGGGACTGCCCAGGAAGAGGTCCTGATGACTGGGACTGCCCAGGAAGAGGTCCTGATGACTGGGACTGCCCAGGAAGAGCTCCTGATGACTGGGACTGCCCAGGAAGAGGTCTTGATGACTGGGACTGCCCAGGAAGAGCTCCTGATGACTGGGACTTCCCAGGAAGAGCTGCTAATGACTGGGACTGCCCAGGAAGAGCTCCTGATGACTGGGACTGCCCAGGAAGAGCTCCTGATGACTGGGACTGCCCAGGAAGAGCTCCTGATGACTGGGACTGCCCAGGAAGAGCTCCTGATGACTGGGACTTCCCAGGAAGAGCTCCTGATGACTGGGACTAACCAGGAAGAGCTCCTGATGACTGGGACTGCCCAGGAAGAGCTCCTGATGACTGGGACTGCCCAGGAAAGAGCTCCTGATGACTGGGACTGTCCAGGAAGAGCTCCTGATGACTGGGACTGCCCAGGAAGAGCTCCTGATGACTGGGACTAACCAGGAAGAGCTCCTGATGACTGGGACTAACCAGGAAGAGCTCCTGATGACTGGGACTAACCAGGAAGAGCTCCTGATGACTGGGACTGCCCAGGAAGAGCTGCTGATGACTGGGACTGCCCAGGAAGAGATGATAGATTATATAACTATAGGGACTACAGATGATATATCTATAGGGACTTTAGATTATATATCTATAGGGACTATAGATGCTGTAGGGACTATAGATTATATAACGATAGGGACTATAGATGATATAACTATAGGGACTATAGATGATATAACTGAAGGGGCTATAGATGATATAACAACAGGGACTATAGATGATATAACTATAGGGACTATAGATGCTTTAGGGACTATAGATGATATAACTATAGGGACTATAGATGATATATCTGTAGGGACTATAGATGCTGTAGGGACTATAGATTATATAACTACAGGGACTATAGATGCTTTATGGACTATAGATGATATAACTATAGGGACTATAGATGATATAACTACAGGGACTATAGATGATATAGATTCTATAACTATAGGGACTATATATGATTATAACTACAGGGACTATAGATGATATATCTGTAGGGACTATAGATGCTGTAGGGACTATAGATTATATAACTACAGGGACTATAGATGCTTTATGGACTATAGATGATATAACTATAGGGACTATAGATGATATAACTACAGGGACTATAGATGATATAGATTCTATAACTATAGGGACTATATATGATTATAACTACAGGGACTATAGATGATATATCTGTAGGGACTATAGATGCTGTAGGGACTATAGATTATATAAATATAGGGACTATAGATGATAAAACTACAAGGACTATAGATGATATAACTGAAGGGGCTATAGATGATATAACTACAGGGACTATAGATGCTTTATGGACTATAGATTATATAACTACAGGGACTATAGATGATACAACTACAGGGACTATAGATGCTTTATGGACTATAGATGATATAACTACAGGGACTATAGATGCTTTATGGACTATAGATGATATAACTACAGGGACTATAGATGCTTTATGGACTATAGATGATATAACTACAGGGACTATAGATGATATAACTACAGGGACTATAGATGATATAGATTCTATAACTATAGGGACTATATATGATTATAACTACAGGGACTATAGATGATATATCTGTAGGGACTATAGATGCTGTAGGGACTATAGATTATATAAATATAGGGACTATAGATGATAAAACTACAAGGACTATAGATGATATAACTGAAGGGGCTATAGATGATATAACTACAGGGACTATAGATGCTTTATGGACTATAGATGATATAACTACAGGGACTATAGATGATATAGATTCTATAACTATAGGGACTATATATGATATAACTACAGGGACTATAGATGATATAGATTCTATAACTATAGGGACTATATATGATATAACTACAGGGACTATAGATGATATAGATTCTATAACTATAGGGACTATAGATGATATAACTATAGGGACTATAGATGATAAAACTACAGATGCTATAGATGATATAACTATAGGGACTATAGTTATATCCTGCCGATAAGAATATGGTGATTGACAGAGTCGAAAGCCTTGGCTAGGTCGATGAAGACGGCTGCACAGTACTGTCTTTTATCGATGGCGGTTATGATATCGTTTAGCACCTTGAGTGTGGTACAACAATACAATACAACAACACAATACAACAACACAACACAACAATACAATACAACAACACAACACAACAACACAATACAATACAACCACACAACAATACAATACAACAACACAACAATACAATACAACAACACAACACAACAACACAATACAACCACACAACAATACAATACAACAACACAATACATCACAACAATACATACAATACAACCACACAACAACACAATACATCACAACAATACAATAGAATACAACCACACAACAACACAATACATCACAACAATACAATACAACAACACAACAACACAATACAACCACACAACAATACAATACAACAACACAATACATCACAACAATACAATACAACCACACAACAATACAATACAACCACACAACAATACAATACAACCACACAACAATACAATACAACCACACAACAATACAATACAACCACACAACAATACAATACAACCACACAACAATACAATACAACCACACAACAACACAATACAACACAACAATACAATACAACCACACAACAATACAATACAACCACACAACAATACAATACAACCACACAACAATACAATACAACCACACAACAACACAATACAACACAACAATACAATACAACCACACAACAATACAATACAACCACACAACAATACAATACAAAACTGAGCACATTTGTTAGAATAATACAACTATTTGTAAACTAGAACCTGCCATAGACGAGTGTCTTATCCAGGAGGTGTACTGTACATTAATCTGCCTCACACCATAGAAACAGGAGATGGACTCCTGCCATACCGTTCTGGTTCACTCTACAGAAACAGGAGATGGACTCCTGCCCTACGGGCCGTTCTGGTTCACTCTACAGAAACAGGAGATGGACTCCTGCCCTACGGGCCGTTCTGGTTCACTCTACAGAAACAGGAGATGGACTCCTGCCCTACGGGCCGTTCTGGTTCAGTCTACAGAAACAGGAGATGGACTCCTGCCATACGGGCCGTTCTGGTTCACTCTACAGAAACAGGAGATGGACTCCTGCCCTACGGGCCGTTCTGGTTCACTCTACAGAAACAGGAGATGGACTCCTGCCCTACGGGCCGTTCTGGTTCACTCTACAGAAACAGGAGAGGGACTCCTGCCCTACGGGCCGTTCTGGTCCCCTCTACAGAAACAGGAGATGGACTCCTGCCATACGGGCCGTTCTGGTTCACTCTACAGAAACAGGAGATGGACGCCTGCCATACGGGCCGTTCTGGTTCACTCTACAGAAACAGGAGAGGGACTCCTGCCCTACGGGCCGTTCTGGTTCACTCTACAGAAACAGGAGATGGACTCCTTCCCTACGGGCCGTTCTGGTTCACTCTACAGAAACAGGAGAGGGACTCCTGCCCTACGGGCCGTTCTGGTTCACTCTACAGAAACAGGAGATGGACTCCTGCCCTACGGGCCGTTCTGGTTCACTCTACAGAAACAGGAGATGGACTCCTGCCCTACGGGCCGTTCTGGTTCACTCTACAGAAACAGGAGAGGGACTCCTGCCCTACGGGCCGTTCTGGTCCCCTCTACAGAAACAGGAGATGGACTCCTGCCATACGGGCCGTTCTGGTTCACTCTACAGAAACAGGAGATGGACTCCTGCCATACGGGCCGTTCTGGTTCACTTTACAGAAACAGGAGAGGGACTCCTGCCCTACGGGCCGTTCTGGTTCACTCTACAGAAACACGAGATGGACTCCTTCCCTACGGGCCGTTCTGGTTCGCTCTACAGAAACAGGAGAGGGACTCCTGCCCTACGGGCCGTTCTGGTTCACTCTACAGAAACAGGAGATGGACTCCTGCCCTACGGGCCGTTCTGGTTCACTCTACAGAAACAGGAGATGGACTGCTGCCCTACGGGCCGTTCTGGTTCACTCTACAGAAACAGGAGATGGACTCCTGCCATACGGGCCGTTCTGGTTCACTCTACAGAAACAGGAGATGGACTGCTGCCATACGGGCCGTTCTGGTTCACTCTACAGAAACAGGAGATGGACTCCTGCCCTACGGGCCGTTCTGGTTCACTCTACAGAAACAGGAGATGGACTCCTGCCATACGGGCCGTTCTGGTTCACTCTACAGAAACAGGAGATGGACTCCTGCCCTACGGGCCGTTCTGGTTCACTCTACAGAAACAGGAGATGGACTCCTGCCATACGGGCCGTTCTGGTTCACTCTACAGAAACAGGAGATGGACTCCTGCCCTACGGGCTGTTCTGGTTCACTCTACAGAAACAGAAGATGGACTCCTGCCCTACGTGCCGTTCTGGTTCACTCTACAGAAACAGGAGATGGACTCCTGCCCTACGGGCCGTTCTGGTTCACTCTACAGAAACAGGAGATGGACTCCTGCCCTACGTGCCGTTCTGGTTCACTCTACAGAAACAGGAGATGGACTCCTGCCCTACGGGCCGTTCTGGTTCACTCTACAGAAACAGGAGATGGACTCCTGCCCTACGGGCCGTTCTGGTTCACTCTACAGAAACAGGAGAGGGACTCCTGCCCTACGGGCCGTTCTGGTTCACTCTACAGAAACAGGAGAGGGACTCCTGCCCTACGGGCCGTTCTGGTCCCCTCTACAGAAACAGGAGATGGACTCCTGCCATACGGGCCGTTCTGGTTCACTCTACAGAAACAGGAGATGGACGCCTGCCATACGGGCCGTTCTGGTTCACTCTACAGAAACAGGAGAGGGACTCCTGCCCTACGGGCCGTTCTGGTTCACTCTACAGAAACAGGAGATGGACTCCTTCCCTACGGGCCGTTCTGGTTCACTCTACAGAAACAGGAGAGGGACTCCTGCCCTACGGGCCGTTCTGGTTCACTCTACAGAAACAGGAGATGGACTCCTGCCCTACGGGCCGTTCTGGTTCACTCTACAGAAACAGGAGATGGACTGCTGCCCTACGGGCCGTTCTGGTTCACTCTACAGAAACAGAAGATGGACTCCTGCCCTACGTGCCGTTCTGGTTCACTCTACAGAAACAGGAGATGGACTCCTGCCCTACGGGCCGTTCTGGTTCACTCTACAGAAACAGGAGATGGACTCCTGCCCTACGTGCCGTTCTGGTTCACTCTACAGAAACAGGAGATGGACTCCTGCCCTACGGGCCGTTCTGGTTCACTCTACAGAAACAGGAGATGGACTCCTGCCCTACGGGCCGTTCTGGTTCACTCTACAGAAACAGGAGAGGGACTCCTGCCCTACGGGCCGTTCTGGTTCACTCTACAGAAACAGGAGAGGGACTCCTGCCCTACGGGCCGTTCTGGTCCCCTCTACAGAAACAGGAGATGGACTCCTGCCATACGGGCCGTTCTGGTTCACTCTACAGAAACAGGAGATGGACGCCTGCCATACGGGCCGTTCTGGTTCACTCTACAGAAACAGGAGAGGGACTCCTGCCCTACGGGCCGTTCTGGTTCACTCTACAGAAACAGGAGATGGACTCCTTCCCTACGGGCCGTTCTGGTTCACTCTACAGAAACAGGAGAGGGACTCCTGCCCTACGGGCCGTTCTGGTTCACTCTACAGAAACAGGAGATGGACTCCTGCCCTACGGGCCGTTCTGGTTCACTCTACAGAAACAGGAGATGGACTGCTGCCCTACGGGCCGTTCTGGTTCACTCTACAGAAACAGGAGATGGACTCCTGCCATACGGGCCGTTCTGGTTCACTCTACAGAAACAGGAGATGGACTGCTGCCATACGGGCCGTTCTGGTTCACTCTACAGAAACAGGAGATGGACTCCTGCCCTACGGGCCGTTCTGGTTCACTCTACAGAAACAGGAGAGGGACTCCTGCCCTACGGGCCGTTCTGGTCCCCTCTACAGAAACAGGAGATGGACTCCTGCCATACGGGCCGTTCTGGTTCACTTTACAGAAACAGGAGAGGGACTCCTGCCCTACGGGCCGTTCTGGTTCACTCTACAGAAACAGGAGATGGACTCCTTCCCTACGGGCCGTTCTGGTTCACTCTACAGAAACAGGAGAGGGACTCCTGCCCTACGGGCCGTTCTGGTTCACTCTACAGAAACAGGAGATGGACTCCTGCCATACGGGCCGTTCTGGTTCACTCTACAGAAACAGGAGATGGACTGCTGCCATACGGGCCGTTCTGGTTCACTCTACAGAAACAGGAGATGGACTCCTGCCCTACGGGCCGTTCTGGTTCACTCTACAGAAACAGGAGATGGACTCCTGCCATACGGGCCGTTCTGGTTCACTCTACAGAAACAGGAGATGGACTCCTGCCCTACGGGCCGTTCTGGTTCACTCTACAGAAACAGGAGATGGACTCCTGCCATACGGGCCGTTCTGGTTCACTCTACAGAAACAGGAGATGGACTCCTGCCCTACGGGCTGTTCTGGTTCACTCTACAGAAACAGAAGATGGACTCCTGCCCTACGTGCCGTTCTGGTTCACTCTACAGAAACAGGAGATGGACTCCTGCCCTACGGGCCGTTCTGGTTCACTCTACAGAAACAGGAGATGGACTCCTGCCCTACGGGCTGTTCTGGTTCACTCTACAGAAACAGAAGATGGACTCCTGCCCTACGTGCCGTTCTGGTTCACTCTACAGAAACAGGAGATGGACTCCTGCCCTACGGGCCGTTCTGGTTCACTCTACAGAAACAGGAGATGGACTCCTGCCCTACGGGCCGTTCTGGTTCACTCTACAGAAACAGGAGATGGACTCCTGCCATACGGGCCGTTCTGGTTCACTCTACAGAAACAGGAGATGGACTGCTGCCCTACGGGCCGTTCTGGTTCACTCTACAGAAACAGGAGATGGACTCCTGCCATACGGGCCGTTCTGGTTCACTCTACAGAAACAGGAGATGGACTCCTGCCATACGGGCCGTTCTGGTTCACTCTACAGAAACAGGAGATGGACTCCTGCCATACGGGCCGTTCTGGTCCACTCTACAGAAACAGGAGATGGACTCCTGCCCTACGGGCCGTTCTGGTCCACTCTACAGAAACAGGAGATGGACTCCTGCCCTACGGGCCATTCTGGTTCACTCTACAGAAACAGGAGATGGACTCCTGCCCTACGTGCCGTTCTGGTTCACTCTACAGAAACAGGAGATGGACTCCTGCCCTACGGGCCGTTCTGGTTCACTCTACAGAAACAGGAGATGGACTCCTGCCCTACGGGCCGTTCTGGTTCACTCTACAGAAACAGGAGATGGACTCCTGCCCTACGGGCCGTTCTGGTTCACTCTACAGAAACCGGAGATGGACTGCTGCCCTACGGGCCGTTCTGGTTCACTCTACAGAAACAGGAGATGGACTCCTGCCATACGGGCCGTTCTGGTTCACTCTACAGAAACAGGAGATGGACTCCTGCCCTACGGGCCATTCTGGTTCACTCTACAGAAACAGGAGATGGACTCCTGCCCTACGGGCCGTTCTGGTTCACTCTACAGAAACAGGAGATGGACTCCTGCCATACGGGCCGTTCTGGTTCACTCTACAGAAACAGGAGATGGACTCCTGCCATACGGGCCGTTCTGGTTCACTCTACAGAAACAGGAGATGGACTGCTGCCCTACGGGCCGTTCTGGTTCACTCTACAGAAACAGGAGATGGACTCCTGCCATACGGGCCGTTCTGGTTCACTCTACAGAAACAGGAGATGGACTCCTGCCATACGGGCCGTTCTGGTTCACTCTACAGAAACAGGAGATGGACTGCTGCCCTACGGGCCGTTCTGGTTCACTCTACAGAAACAGGAGATGGACTCCTGCCATACGGGCCGTTCTGGTTCACTCTACAGAAACAGGAGATGGACTCCTGCCATACGGGCCGTTCTGGTCCACTCTACAGAAACAGGAGATGGACTCCTGCCCTACGGGCCGTTCTGGTCCACTCTGCAGAAACAGGAGATGGACTCCTGCCATACGGGCCGTTCTGGTTCACTCTACAGAAACAGGAGATGGACTCCTGCCATACGGGCCGTTCTGGTTCACTCTACAGAAACAGGAGATGGACTCCTGCCCTACGGGCCGTTCTGGTTCACTCTACAGAAACAGGAGATGGACTCCTGCCCTACGGGCCGTTCTGGTTCACTCTACAGAAACAGGAGATGGACTCCTGCCCTACGGGCCGTTCTGGTTCACTCTACAGAAACAGGAGATGGACTCCTGCCCTACGGGCCGTTCTGGTTCACTCTACAGAAACAGGAGATGGACTCCTGCCCTACGGGCCGTTCTGGTCCACTCTACAGAAACAGGAGATGGACTCCTGCCCTACGGGCCGTTCTGGTTCAGATAAGGCTACTTGCTTTACTAAATAAAACAAAAGCCCAGTTGAAATTAGAGATTAAATTAATTAAGACCTTAAAAAGCGACTCCCTTTAAAAAGCAACAAATCCCTTTGACAACAGGCTGTGGCATCGATATGATTCACAAACAATTGTTTTAGGGTCAACCTTGACTACAACGAGTAAATAGGATCAAGTCAGTCTGTCTAAAACAGAGTTTGGAAGAGCCGTGAGTCACAACGAGTAAATAGGATCAAGTCAGTCTGTCTAAAACAGAGTTTGGAAGAGCCGTGAGTCACAACGAGTAAATAGGATCAAGTCAGTCTGTCTAAAACAGAGTTTGGAAGAGCCGTGAGTCACAACGAGTAAATAGGATCAAGTCAGTCTGTCTAAAACAGAGTTTGGAAGAGCCGTGAGTCACAACGAGTAAATAGGATCAAGTCAGTCTGTCTAAAACAGAGTTTGGAAGAGCCGTGAGTCACAACGAGTAAATAGGATCAAGTCAGTCTGTCTAAAACAGAGTTTGGAAGAGCCGTGAGTCACAACGAGTAAATAGGATCAAGTCAGTCTGTCTAAATCAGAGTTTGGAAGAGCCGTGAGTCACAACGAGTAAATAGGATCAAGTCAGTCTGTCTAAAACAGAGTTTAGAAGAGCCGTGAGTCACAACGAGTAAATAGGATCAAGTCAGTCTATCTAAAACAGAGTTTGGAAGAGCCGTGAGTCACAACGAGTAAATAGGATCAAGTCAGTCTGTCTAAAACAGAGTTTGGAAGAGCCGTGAGTCACAACGAGTAAATAGGATCAAGTCAGTCTGTCTAAAACAGAGTTTAGAAGAGCCGTGAGTCACAACGAGTAAATAGGATCAAGTCAGTCTGTCTAAAACAGAGTTTGGAAGAGCCGTGAGTCACAACGAGTAAATAGGATCAAGTCAGTCTGTCTAAAACAGAGTTTGGAAGAGCCGTGAGTCACAACGAGTAAATAGGATCAAGTCAGTCTGTCTAAATCAGAGTTTGGAAGAGCCGTGAGTCACAACGAGTAAATAGGATCAAGTCAGTCTGTCTAAAACAGAGTTTAGAAGAGCCGTGAGTCACAACGAGTAAATAGGATCAAGTCAGTCTATCTAAAACAGAGTTTGGAAGAGCCGTGAGTCACAACGAGTAAATAGGATCAAGTCAGTCTGTCTAAAACAGAGTTTGGAAGAGCCGTGAGTCACAACGAGTAAATAGGATCAAGTCAGTCTGTCTAAAACAGAGTTTGGAAGAGCCGTGAGTCACAACGAGTAAATAGGATCAAGTCAGTCTGTCTAAAACAGAGTTTGGAAGAGCCGTGAGTCACAACGAGTAAATAGGATCAAGTCAGTCTGTCTAAATCAGAGTTTGGAAGAGCCGTGAGTCACAACGAGTAAATAGGATCAAGTCAGTCTGTCTAAAACAGAGTTTAGAAGAGCCGTGAGTCACAACGAGTAAATGACAGTTGTGTTTTTGATTTTGACGATGTCCATTTGCTCACTAACAGAAGGTGAACAGCTGCAGTGATTGCTCTCTATCCACTAGCACAAACAGTGAGACAGACCTGTCCAGCTCAGCTCTGACTTTGTTTACAGAAGACAACACTTTGCACATTTTTTTTTTTACTTAAGAAATACTGCACCAAAACAACTTAGTTAGATGTAAACTTGTGCAAATAAAACATCCTTGTGAAATAGGCTATAACGTGTACAGTGGCTCATGGGGGACAATCATCAATAACCAAATCTGCCAGGGATCACACCTCCAGGACTGAAATCTGGGCTGCGTTTCAAAGTCATAAAACCCCCTCCTCTACTTAACCTCGCCTTGTGCCCTTCGGGGAATCCCCGCTGCCATATTTATCGTTGGTCCAAATGATTAGTCAAGCAAGGGAAGTTGGCAACGTAAGCCTCTCAGCCTTCGTTATGATTGGGGTTCATATTTAGGTAGCTATTTCCCCACCTGTGTTTTGTGGGATATTGATTGTTTGTTAGTGTGCCTCCAGTGCACTTTCACGGTCCAGAGCACAGTCCGGAACCTCCAGCGACGGTCCACGGTCCAGAAGCTCCAGCGACGGTCCACGGTCCGGAACCTCCTGCGACGGTCCACGGTCCGGAACCTCCTGCGACGGTCCACGGTCCGGAACCTCCTGCGACGGTCCACGGTCCGGAACCTCCTGCGACGGTCCACGGTCCGGAACCTCCAGCGACAGTCCACGGTCCGGAACCTCCAGCGACAGTCCACGGTCCAGAAGCTCCTGCGACGGTCCACGGTCCGGAACCTCCTGCGACGGTCCACGGTCCGGAACCTCCAGCGAGGGTCAACAGTCCAGAGCTTCCAGGCAAGGTGTCCAGTCCAGCTCCAAGGCCGGAGCCTTCCTCTGCGCCGGTGCCCAGTTCAGGCATGGCGTTCTGCCCATTTGGTTTCAGGTTTTGTGGCCGGAGTCCGCATCTTTTGGGGGGGGGGGGTGTAGTAGGTCAAGGTGCGACTAGGGGGCGATCTAGTATATCTATTTCTATGTTGGTGCTAATGTGGTTCCCAATTAGAGGCAGCTATTTATCGTTGCCTCTGATTGGGGATCATATTTAGGTATATTTAGGTCCCTCTAGGTATTTCCCCAACTGTGTTTTGTGGGATATTGATTGTTTGTTTGGGCACTATGTCCTCACGGTCTTTGTTATTTTGGTTTTGTTAGTTTCACTTAAATAAATATGTGGAACTATACTCCTATGGTCCGCTCCTTTCCAAGACCGTGACATAAACTTATGTTTTCATAGACTATTGCCTTGGGAAATCAATGACAGGCAAAATGAACAAATCAATGAGATTGTAAACACAAAGTTTAATTTTAGGCGTTTCACTGATGCATAGCCATGTTCTGCCTCTGGATAGAAAAGAGCGAAAGGACTCGTTTTAATTGACACTCACAGTGCCTTCAGAAAGTATTGATACCCTAGACTTTGTCCACATCTTGTTGTGTTACAGCCTGAACTTAAAATGTATTACATTTAGATGTTTGGGTCACTGGCGTAAACACAGTATTTATTTTATTTTTATTTTACCTTTATTTAACCAGGCAAGTCAGTTAAGAGTTAACTGGGTTAACTGCCTGTTCAGGGGCAGAACGACAGCCTAGGAACAGTGGGTTAACTGCCTGTTCAGGGGCAGAACGACAGCCTAGGAACAGTGGGTTAACTGCCTGTTCAGGGGCAGAACGACAGCCTAGGAACAGTGGGTTAACTGCCTGTTCAGGGGCAGAACGACAGCCTAGGAACAGTGGGTTAACTGCCTGTTCAGGGGCAGAACGACAGCCTAGGAACAGTGGGTTAACTGCCTGTTCAGGGGCAGAACGACAGACTAGGAACAGTGGGTTAACTGCCTTGTTCAGGGGCAGAACGACAGCCTAGGAACAGTGGGTTAACTGCCTGTTCAGGGGCAGAACGACAGCCTAGGAACAGTGGGTTAACTGCCTGTTCAGGGGCAGAACGACAGCCTAGGAACAGTGGGTTAACTGCCTGTTCAGGGGCAGAACGACAGCCTAGGAACAGTGGGTTAACTGCCTGTTCAGGGGCAGAACGACAGCCTAGGAACAGTGGGTTGACTGCCTGTTCAGGGGCAGAACGACAGCCTAGGAACAGTGGGTTAACTGCCTGTTCAGGGGCAGAACGACAGCCTAGGAACAGTGGGTTAACTGCCTGTTCAGGGGCAGAACGACAGCCTAGGAACAGTGGGTTAACTGCCTGTTCAGGGGCAGAACGACAGACTAGGAACAGTGGGTTAACTGCCTTGTTCAGGGGCAGAACGACAGCCTAGGAACAGTGGGTTAACTGCCTGTTCAGGGGCAGAACGACAGCCTAGGAACAGTGGGTTAACTGCCTGTTCAGGGGCAGAACGACAGCCTAGGAACAGTGGGTTAACTGCCTGTTCAGGGGCAGAACGACAGCCTAGGAACAGTGGGTTAACTGCCTGTTCAGGGGCAGAACGACAGCCTAGGAACAGTGGGTTAACTGCCTGTTCAGGGGCAGAACGACAGCCTAGGAACAGTGGGTTAACTGCCTGTTCAGGGGCAGAACGACAGCCTAGGAACAGTGGGTTAACTGCCTGTTCAGGGGCAGAACGACAGCCTAGGAACAGTGGGTTAACTGCCTGTTCAGGGGCAGAACGACAGACTAGGAACAGTGGGTTAACTGCCTGTTCAGGGGCATAACGACAGCCTAGGAACAGTGGGTTAACTGCCTGTTCAGGGGCAGAACGACAGCCTAGGAACAGTGGGTTAACTGCCTGTTCAGGGGCAGAACGACAGCCTAGGAACAGTGGGTTAACTGCCTGTTCAGGGGCAGAACGACACCCTAGGAACAGTGGGTTAACTGCCTGTTCAGGGGCAGAACGACAGCCTAGGAACAGTGGGTTAACTGCCTGTTCAGGGGCAGAACGACACCCTAGGAACAGTGGGTTAACTGCCTGTTCAGGGGCAGAACGACACCCTAGGAACAGTGGGTTAACTGCCTGTTCAGGGGCAGAACGACACCCTAGGAACAGTGGGTTAACTGCCTGTTCAGGGGCAGAACGACAGACTAGGAACAGTGGGTTAACTGCCTGTTCAGGGGCATAACGACAGCCTAGGAACAGTGGGTTAACTGCCTGTTCAGGGGCAGAACGACAGCCTAGGAACAGTGGGTTAACTGCCTGTTCAGGGGCAGAACGACAGCCTAGGAACAGTGGGTTAACTGCCTGTTCAGGGGCAGAACGACACCCTAGGAACAGTGGGTTAACTGCCTGTTCAGGGGCAGAACGACAGCCTAGGAACAGTGGGTTAACTGCCTGTTCAGGGGCAGAACGACACCCTAGGAACAGTGGGTTAACTGCCTGTTCAGGGGCAGAACGACACCCTAGGAACAGTGGGTTAACTGCCTGTTCAGGGGCAGAACGACACCCTAGGAACAGTGGGTTAACTGCCTGTTCAGGGGCAGAACGACAGACTAGGAACAGTGGGTTAACTGCCTGTTCAGGGGCATAACGACAGCCTAGGAACAGTGGGTTAACTGCCTGTTCAGGGGCAGAACGACAGCCTAGGAACAGTGGGTTAACTGCCTGTTCAGGGGCAGAACGACAGACTAGGAACAGTGGGTTAACTGCCTGTTCAGGGGCAGAACGACAGCCTAGGAACAGTGGGTTAACTGCCTGTTCAGGGGCAGAACGACAGCCTAGGAACAGTGGGTTAACTGCCTGTTCAGGGGCAGAACGACAGCCTAGGAACAGTGGGTTAACTGCCTGTTCAGGGGCAGAACGACAGCCTAGGAACAGTGGGTTAACTGCCTGTTCAGGGGCAGAACGACAGCCTAGGAACAGTGGGTTAACTGCCTGTTCAGGGGCAGAACGACAGCCTAGGAACAGTGGGTTGACTGCCTGTTCAGGGGCAGAACGACAGACTAGGAACAGTGGGTTAACTGCCTTGTTCAGGGACAGAACGACAGCCTAGGAACAGTGGGTTAACTGCCTGTTCAGGGGCAGAACGACAGCCTAGGAACAGTGGGTTAACTGCCTTGTTCAGGGGCAGAACGACAGCCTAGGAACAGTGGGTTAACTGCCTGTTCAGGGGCAGTATGCCATAATGTCAAAGCGGATTTATGTTTTTGGTGGTCTCTAAATAATAACATTGAACCATTCTACTATTTATTTAAAATGCAGGGGTACATATGCTTTATGTAACTATGCAACTAACACACTCACCTCTCTGTCATGGTTTAGCCAGGCATTTAACCCCAATTGCTCCTATAAATCACTTTGAAAAATGGCTAAATGACTAAATGACAAATGTAAAAGTTTAAATCATTTATTTCGATGTGGCTGCACAAACCGTCTCCTTGTCCACGAACGGTAGTGCTGAATTTGGGCCTATGCTGAGAGCCTTTAAAATAATATATTTCAGTTTGAAATTCCTCATTTTTGCCATTTGTTTGCCATGCGTCCTTGATAAAAATAGCCTCTGCCTTTATTCCAATGCAGTAGATGTATCCGTTAATTTATCATTGTTTGCTTTTGTCAGTCAGCTGTTTAGAGCGCTCATTGTTTTTTCAGGTGCATCGTGGGTACTGGTCTGCTCCGTGCCATCCGTGACCAGAAGTAGTAGACCTTTTATTTAGCTGATTATTTTATATCAATATTTGTTGTATTTCCTGAATCAGCTGAAGATGGACAACAATATCCCTAGACAACTAGCCGACAGCTAGACAACAATATCACTAGACAACTAGCCGACAGCTAGACAACAATATCACTAGACAACTAGCCGACAGCTAGACACCAATATCACTAGACAACTAGCCGACAGCTAGACAACAATATCACTAGACACCAACATCACTAGACAACTAGCCGACAGCTAGACAACAATATCACTAGACACCAATATCACTAGACAACTAGCCGACAGCTAGACACCAATATCACTAGACAACTAGCCGACAGCTAGACAACAATATCACTAGACACCAACATCACTAGACAACTAGCCGACAGCTAGACAACAATATCACTAGACACCAACATCACTAGACAACTAGCCGACAGCTAGACAACAATATCCCTAGACAACTAGCCGACAGCTAGACAACAATATCACTAGACACCAACATCACTAGACAACTAGCCGACAGCTAGACAACAATATCACTAGACAACTAGCCTACAGCTAGACACCAATATCACTAGACAACTAGCCTACAGCTAGACACCAATATCACTAGACAACTAGCCGACAGCTAGACACCAATATCACTAGACAACTAGCCTACAGCTAGACACCAATATCACCAGACACCAATATCACTAGACAACTAGTCTACAGCTAGACACCAATATCACCAGACAACTAGTCTACAGCTAGACACCAATATCACTAGACAACTAGTCTACAGCTAGACACCAATATCACTAGACACCAATATCACTAGACAACTAGTCTACAGCTAGACACCAATATCACTAGACACCAATATCACTAGACACCAATATCACCAGACAACTATACAGCTAGACACCAATATCACTAGACACCAATATCACTAGACACCAATATCACTAGACAACTAGTCTACAGCTAGACACCAATATCACTAGACAACTAGTCTACAGCTAGACACCAATATCACTAGACAACTAGTCTACAGCTAGACACCAATATCACTAGACAACTAGTCTACAGCTAGACACCAATATCACTAGACAACTAGTCTACAGCTAGACACCAATATCACTAGACAACTAGTCTACAGCTAGACACCAATATCACTAGACACCAATATCACTAGACACCAATATCACTAGACACCAATATCACTAGACAACTATACAGCTAGACACCAATATCACTAGACACCAATATCACTAGACACCAATATCACTAGACACCAATATCACTAGACAACTATACAGCTAGACACCAATATCACTAGACACCAATATCACTAGACACCAATATCACTAGACACCAATATCACTAGACAACTAGTCTACAGCTAGACACCAATATCACTAGACAACTAGTCTACAGCTAGACACCAATATCACTAGACAACTAGTCTACAGCTAGACACCAATATCACTAGACAACTAGTCTACAGCTAGACACCAATATCACTAGACAACTAGTCTACAGCTAGACACCAATATCACCAGACACCAATATCACTAGACACCAATATCACTAGACACCAATATCACTAGACACCAATATCACTAGACAACTAGTCTACAGCTAGACACCAATATCACTAGACAACTAGTCTACAGCTAGACACCAATATCACCAGACACCAATATCACTAGACAACTAGTCTACAGCTAGACACCAATATCACCAGACAACTAGCCGACAGCTAGACACCAATATCACTAGACAACTAGCCGACAGCTAGACACCAATATCACTAGACAACTAGCCGACAGGTAGACATCAATATCACTAGACACCAACATCACTAGACAACTAGCCGACAGCTAGACACCAATATCACTAGACACCAACATCACAAGACACCAATATCACTAGATAACTAGTCTACAGCTAGACAACAATATCACTAGACACCAATATCACTAGACAACTATACAGCTAGACACCAATATCACTAGACAACTAGCCTACAGCTAGACACCAATATCACTAGACACCAATATCACTAGACAACTAGTCTACAGCTAGACACCAATATCACTAGACAACTAGTCTACAGCTAGACACCAATATCACTAGACAACTAGTCTACAGCTAGACACCAATATCACTAGACAACTAGTCTACAGCTAGACACCAATATCACTAGACAACTAGTCTACAGCTAGACACCAATATCACCAGACACCAATATCACTAGACACCAATATCACTAGACACCAATATCACTAGACACCAATATCACTAGACAACTAGTCTACAGCTAGACACCAATATCACTAGACAACTAGTCTACAGCTAGACA
This sequence comes from Oncorhynchus kisutch, assembly GCF_002021735.2. Lineage (NCBI taxonomy): Eukaryota > Metazoa > Chordata > Actinopteri > Salmoniformes > Salmonidae > Oncorhynchus > Oncorhynchus kisutch. Next base: position 46,273 of record NW_022263495.1, on the reverse strand, counting down.
CCAATATCACCAGACACCAATATCACTAGACACCAATATCACTAGACACCAATATCACCAGACGACTATATCACTAGACACCAACATCACTAAACACCAACATCACAAGACATCAATATCACTAGACAACTAGCCGACAGCTAGACACCAATATCACTAGACAACTAGCCGACAGCTAGACACCAATATCACTAGACACCAACATCACTAGACAACTAGCCGACAGGTAGACATCAATATCACTAGACACCAACATCACTAGACGACTAGCCGACAGCTAGACACCAATATCACTAGACACCAACATCACTAGACACCAACATCACAAGACACCAATATCACTAGACAACTAGCCGACAGCTAGACACCAATATCACTAGACACCAACATCACTAGACAACTAGCCGACAGGTAGACACCAATATCACTAGACACCAACATCACTAGACAACTAGCCGACAGGTAGACACCAATATCACTAGACACCAATATCACTAGACAACTAGCCGACAGCTAGACACCAATATCACTAGACAACTAGCCGACAGCTAGACACCAATATCACTAGACACCAACATCACTAGACAACTAGCCGACAGGTAGACATCAATATCACTAGACACCAACATCACTAGACGACTAGCCGACAGCTAGACACCAATATCACTAGACACCAACATCACTAGACACCAACATCACAAGACACCAATATCACTAGACAACTAGCCGACAGCTAGACACCAATATCACTAGACACCAACATCACTAGACAACTAGCCGACAGCTAGACACCAATATCACTAGACACCAACATCACTAGACAACTAGCCGACAGGTAGACACCAATATCACTAGACACCAACATCACTAGACAACTAGCCGACAGGTAGACACCAATATCACTAGACAACTAGCCGACAGGTAGACACCAATATCACTAGACAACTAGCCAACAGGTAGACACCAACATCACTAGACAACTAGCCGACAGCTAGACACCAATATCACTAGACAACTAGCCGACAGGTAGACACCAATATCACTAGACACCAACATCACTAGACACCAACATCACAAGACACCAATATCACTAGACAACTAGCCGACAGCTAGACACCAATATCACTAGACACCAACATCACTAGACAACTAGCCGACAGGTAGACACCAATATCACTAGACACCAACATCACTAGACAACTAGCCGACAGGTAGACACCAATATCACTAGACACCAACATCACTAGACAACTAGCCGACAGGTAGACACCAATATCACTAGACAACTAGCCGACAGGTAGACACCAATATCACTAGACAACTAGCCAACAGGTAGACACCAACATCACTAGACAACTAGCCGACAGCTAGACACCAATATCACTAGACACCAACATCACTAGACAACTAGCCGACAGGTAGACACCAACATCACTAGACAACTAGCCAACAGGTAGACACCAATATCACTAGACACCAACATCACTAGACAACTAGCCGACAGGTAGACACCAATATCACTAGACACCAACATCACTAGACAACTAGCTGACAGGTAGACACCAATATCACTAGACAACTAGCCGACAGGTAGACACCAATATCACTAGACAACTAGCCGACAGGTAGACACCAATATCACTAGACAACTAGCCAACAGGTAGACACCAACATCACTAGACAACTAGCCAACAGCTAGACACCAATATCACTAGACACCAACATCACTAGACAACTATCCGACAGGTAGACACCAATATCACTAGACACCAACATCACTAGACAACTAGCCGACAGGTAGACACCAATATCACTAGACACCAACATCACTAGACAACTAGCCGACAGGTAGACACCAACATCACTAGACACCAATATCACTAGACACCAATATCCCTAGACACCAATGCATATCCAATCCATCCAACAAGTACATGTTAATGACAGCAGGCCTGTAGTTGAGGCCTACATTATTGTGGATTTGTTTTCACTGAGATTATTTGATTTTCGTTATTGTGCCCTAGCTGATTGACAAGTGAATTTGATAGACAGAATAGAAAACTACCTCGTTTTCTTCTCTCCAAGAATTCCATAGCTTGCAGGAGAACCTGAATGTTCGCGTCCATTGTAAGTATTTTAAATAAGTGGTGACCCGTCATTCAGGACAGGTTTTGAGCCCCACATTTTTTGTATTTTCTTTATATATATATATATATATATATATATATATATATATATATATATATATATATATATATATATATTTTGTGGGGGCTTACCTGTTTTGCACATTATTTTGGTATTAATACGAGTCACATATCACTTGGCAAACAATGTAAATATATATATATATATACATCATGGAGTTAAAAAGCTGCGAACAAACATGGTCTCTTTTTTCTTTTATTGAGTAAGGCAGCTCCAAAATACAGGTGTTTCAGCCTAGCTCAGTGCTTTCTGGGGTGGTGGGTCAAGCCAGCAGAAAATAGGAGCGTTGTGCCGTGATTGGCTCAGTCTTCTGTCACTCATGGGGACTTTATGTCACAGCCAAGTAGATTAGACATTCATCGAACATTCAAGCCCTTTGGCTCCTGCCATAGACTTACATTAGTAGTGCCCTTCCAAGAAGGCTCAGGGTCATTGGCTAACGGATAAAATTATGTCAAATCACGTTACATGTACAGTAGCTTTGATTGGACGGATCAGGTTAACATCTTACTTTCAAAATCTTAGCTAGCAGTCGTCATCATACGTTTTGAACAGTCATTCAAATCCAACTTGGAATTGTAAATCCGGCCTCTTTGTCTTTCTTTGATGACAAAATTTGCCCACAAAGGACTGCCGCGCCTCCTTCCTGTTCAAGTGAGCACATGACAACAAGGAGAGTCCAAAAATGTATTCTATGCTGCTGCATAAATGATGTAATATGCCAGGGAGATGTGTAGACTGTAGCTAAGAAAGTAATACTAAGTGTATGTTGTGTAGTAAGCTGTTAGTAGCCCATGTGCCTCACCCTCATAACTTGGTCTATTTTCACCTCTTAATTTCACCTGACGTTACTGTTCTGACTCGGTGGTGCACATGTAGCCTATAATCTGTTTTGAGAAATGTAATCATTGAATATTGTAAGAGTTTCAATGTCTGCTTATATACCCCCTTTATTTATCCTACGGTTCTGACTTGGTGTACAGGGAAAACACTGTAAGAGCAGCCCATGTTCTGCATTCTGTCGCTGTACATTTCAAAATTGTTGAACAAATAGTTATATTAACTATGTCAATCCTGGCTCACTCATTCATGTCTTAATCAAAATTACGGATGGTCTCTTATACCTTACGCCATAGTTTGTACATCTCAACTGTCAGTAGAAACCACATTTGTTTAAGCAAGTCAGCCATATCAGCTATGTTTTTTTTAAAGGCAGTAAATGAGGCTCAATGAACTGTTTCGCTGCCAGTCAAGCCTCTGCTGATAGCCAGGTGTAGGGGGTGTTGGGACTGCTGTTGTGACTCCGCTGTTGGGATAGCGTTATGTACTGTAGGCCCTAACAGTTTGTGGGCACCGTTTGTCACCGTTATAGTGCAATTCATGTATTGTTTAGTGTTATTGTGTGTAGTGACTTTGCTGGCATCGCCACTGGTTGAACTATAGGTAAATATACCAAGCAAGATGTATCTCAACGACAGAGTGCTGCAAGACGATGTGCTACGTATTCTGCACTTCAGCAAAGAAATCACCTTCTTCCGCTACGTAATGACGTCATCCGCTCCCGTCCTCCTCGACAAGCGCTCTCTTGTTTTCCATCGGCCTCAGTCGGAGCGGGCGCAATTTTGACTTTGAATTATGAGCAGCCTATTAATAGAACAGAACTGATATTCTCGAAATACGACCTTGAACGATAACGTTTTTTAAAATTCAGAACATGGTTGTATTGACATCTAAAAAAATATATAGCAGTTTTCAATGTTTTGTTCTTTATAATGAGACATTGTACCTACAGTTTTTATGCATATTGAAACTGAAAACAATTTCAAGAGAGAAATTGTTATGCCCAGTCAGTCGTTTGGTCTTCTGATTTGAATTGTGTTTCCGTATCAATAATTGTTCCACAAGTCTAGGGCAGGGATCATCAACTAGTTTTAGCTGCTGGATTTGTTTCTTGAGCAGGTCGGGGGCCAGAACATAATTACAAATCATTTCTACACTGCAAATTGACCACAAGAAACACAAACAAATATAATGTTTGACTAAAACATAATCATTTCAAACCCTGTTTACATTTGTATACCACCCTTGTCTATTATGCGTGGGAATACTTGGGAAAGGATTTTTTTTTTTACAGTCTTTTAGGTCCAACAATGAAAATATATATTTTTCTCCAATAACTTTGGGGTCCAAATAAAACCGAGAGTTCGGGGAACCCTCATCTAGGGCTGCCATGGTCATCCAAAGGACCAACAAATCTGAGCATTATTGCGAAGAAGATACAAAGTATTTAATTGTACACTGACATCAATAGCTTGCTACAAAATGTTCTCCTAATGCAAAATTGAATGACCTTTAGGTACGGTACACTCCTATGTTCCCTCAGCCACCGGGAACATATAAGGCCCAGGGAACATAGACATGGCCCCAACTCTATGGTTTGAACACTTGAGCAACATTTTACAAGATTACACTGGCATATTGAAACGCATATGCAAATGAATGGCTGCATAAAATCTGAATTGTTATTTTCCAGTTTACATTTAGATCTTAGACAACATTTAGATATCTTAGACATATAATGCAATTCATATAATACGTGTGTAATAACATGACGTTGAATGATGTGGTAGCCAATCATTGATAGATTCATTATGCCAATAAATGCACTAATTTGTGGCCTGTAACCAGAGATTTTGTACAACATGTTATACTGTGTGAAACTAACCTGGAACGGTTGCCCTCATTCAACATGGCGACTGCTTAGCGTCAACACGGTGAAGCCATTTTGCCAGCACTATCTTTGACCTATGAACCCCCAGAGTGTGGCAGCGCTCCGCCATATTGACTGTTGTCTTGACTGGAGAAGATAGGGAAACATTTGTGATCCTAGAACAAATAAAAACCGTGCTTTTAAACATCTCTAAACTAGTGCAACCGTGACCAAAGGATATATCCGATATCTGCGTGATGGCGAGGAAGAAAAGCAAACAACATGGAGTCGCGAGCAAGGAGTTAGTGTCCGGACAACAGAGCATATCGAAGAGCCCCGTCTCTCCCGGAGATGCAGCTGGCGGTGATGCAGGGCTGGATAGACTGGCGGCCAGGGCGAATCAGGTAACTAGCCTAGCAAGCAGAGAAAACTACCAGCGGGCTAATTAAAAGGTTAGCTAACCTACCGATCAGTTAGAGCCATCCTGTAGTTCTGCTTATTTCTTTAGAGAGGGGGTTTGGATGGTTGATTCTAGCTCAGTTGTATAACTAGCTTGTGCTCCAGGTTTTGTATTTTCGTTCATTTACTATTTGTGATCGGGGCCGAATTATAGCTAGCTCCACTAGCATAATACATCATTAAAACTTAGCCAGCAAGTCGACAATAAAGACCCATTCGCATCAGTTTTAACCAACTAGTCTAGTTACAGTAACTAACTACATCCAGTCTGCATTTAGCCTACTAGTCTAGCTACAGTAACTAACTACATCCAGTCTGCATTTAGCCAAATAGACTAGCTACAGTAACTAACTACATCCAGTCTGCATTTAGCCAAATAGACTAGCTACAGTAACTAACTACATCCAGTCTGCATTTAGCCAACTAGTCTAGCTACAGTAACTAACTACATCCAGTCTGCATTTAGCCAACTAGTCTAGCTACAGTAACTAACTACATCCAGTCTGCATTTGCTGGTAGTAGTTCGTGTCATCCACAAGATTGACATTGTTGCAATCGCCTGCCACGGATAAGTTGCCATCTAATTTGTATCTAGCTTGTTAGCTCCTAGCTCGCCGTGGTATTGCAAGTTTGCTTACATTTTAACCGCACTTGGCAGTTGGTACACCATATACTGAGCACCGGTGCTGTTACTACATGTTGTAGCTAGGTTGCTAACACACTACATCCCGGGGGTATTCATCTGGCCAGCTGTAAATGGTTTTAACGTTTGGCTAGCACCATGCATGGCTTGCTTTGTTATGTTTGCACTTTGCATGCGAAATCAGCGTCTGTAGTATTTTCATACAGTTTCTCTGCGCGCATTTCTACTCTGAAGTGTCATGTGCATGAGTCGAAGTTGTTACCTAAACATTACATGGACGCCCTTGTAGGTGTATGGGGTTTTGTGGTCAACAAATCTTACTTTACCAGCAGACCACTAACTAGTGTGGACCTGGGACACATTAAATCACTACAAACGTGCCACTGTGCATGTGCCAAGCTGCCTCCATGGCCAATCTTTACTTCCTCTTTGCTATATAGATGTTGTGATCGTGGTCAACATAGTCAGATCTTACTCGTGAAATTATTGTCTGTTAAAAATCTGACCGCAGGTCTGTGTCCAGAGGGCAACTTCATCATGCTCCATGTCTATCTCACTGACATCCACCTCTCCTCAGATCCCATCCTTTCCCCCCCACACCTAATCTTATTGACCAAATCCATTCTCCTCTCCCCTGTCCTCCTCTCCAACCCTCTCTTCTCCTCCCCTTCTCTCTTCCTCTCCTTCTCTCTTCCTCTCCTGCCCTTCACCTAGATGATTGACCTTTCTCTCTCCTCCTCTCCGCTGCATTCCTAATGTCACTGGCTCACCTCTCTGTCGCTCTCCCCCAGCCGAGGCACACCTGCTGCCTCCTGTGTCACCGTGAGTTTAAGGACTGGGGGGCGAGCTCTGCCAACGGTCTGCCTGGGGGTCACGGGGCGAAGCTAGCTGACGCTGTCCCAGCCCTGTCCCAGGCCCTGCTCCGAGAGGTGCCGGGCCAGAAGCTGTCCGACACCGTGCCTTCGCTGAGCCAGTCTCTACTGGGAGAGGTTCCGCTCTGGATCTGCCAGAGCTGCCGGAAGAGTGTTGAGGAAGAGGAGAGACAGAGCACCCAGGAAACGCCTGCACCGGTAAGAAGGGGAGGGAGGGAGGAGGTAGGGGGGAAGGGGATAGAAGGTGGTATGCGAGGAGGAAGATGAGGAGAGACTGAGCACCCAGGAAACGCCTGCACCGGTAAGTAGGGAGGAGGAGGTAGGGAGGGGAGAGGAGGTGGTATGTGGAGAGGGTGGAAGATGAGGAGAGGAGAGACTGAGCGCCCAGGAGACACCTGCACCGGTAAGGGGGGGGGGGGGGGGTGAGGAGGAGGTAGGGAGGGGTGAGGAGGAGGTAGGGAGGGGTGAGGAGGAGGTAGGGAGGGGTGAGGAGGTAGGGAGGGGTGAGGAGGAGGTAGGGAGGGGTGAGGGAGGGGAGAAGATGAGGAGAGACAGAGTGCCCAGGAGACACCTGCACCGTAAGGAGAAGAATGAGTGAGGCGGGGGGGGGGGGGGGGGGGGGGGGGGGGGGCGTAGGGGAGTGGAAGAGTTAGGCGAGTGAGAGGAGAGGAGAAAAGGGAGGTGAGGAGATGTCTGCACTGCTGCATATGACAAGACCATGCATGCACCTCAAGCCTAGTATTAGCACTATCTACAGTTATGTTTCACAACACCCATGTTCCAGCCTGCTAGCTATGGGTTGTGTTTATGGAAATGGCTGTTTTCTGAAGGTCTTTAAATTAAAAAAAAAAAAGTTTTTACAATAGTGTGTGTGTTTGGTCAGCTTATACACCAACAAGCTGAAAGGCACTGGATGTGGTGGTGATGGAGACAGGCAGCTTTGGGACTGTTATGCCATGACTCTTTATGGTGTTACAGTGCTTCATTCTGCACGGCTAAATGAATACCACATCTAAGCATCCTGACATAAGATTAGTCTCTTCTAGAGCTGTTTGTTCTCTGTTAGACTTGGCCTTCTCTCGTCACAAGCAGAGGTAGTCTTATTCATGTGGATTCTGGAGAAAATATACTTTTCGTCTTAAGAGGCGTTTTTATATATATATAAAAACTATATATATCTGTATTTAAATGCAATACAACTCTTAAGAGATTGCTCTGTGCTCAAGGTAAGGTAAATAACTAGTGTTGTCAGAGACAGAACGGCCCATAGGGTTTGAGAAGAGGGTGACGAACCTAAAACGATCGACACCGACCGATCACTTGTCAGAGGCGTTTAGCTGATATTGTTCGTTATGATAAGTAGCTCTATACTAGAGAAATGTAGAGTTTTGAAATTATATATAATGAATGCCTACAACCATCAGGATGGTAGTATTAGTTTAAAATTATTATATTAAAAAACAACTGTGGGGCTCATTAATGATATGAACTGTGGGGCTCATTAATGATATGAACTGTGGGGCTCATTAATGTTATGAACTGTGGGGCTCATTAATGATATGAACTGTGGGGCTCATTAATGTTATAAACTGTGGGGCTCATTAATGTTATGAACTGTGGGGCTCATTAATGTTATGAACTGTGGGGCTCATTAATGTTATGAACTGTGGGGCTCATTAATGATATGAACTGTGGGGCTCATTAATGTTATGAACTGTGGGGCTCATTAATGTTATGAACTGTGGGGCTCATTAATGTTATGAACTGTGGGGCTCATTAATGATATGAACTGTGGGGCTCATTAATGATATGAACTGTGGGGCTCATTAATGTTATAAACTGTGGGGCTCATTAATGTTATGAACTGTGGGGCTCATTAATGTTATTAACTGTGGGGCTCATTAATGATATGAACTGTGGGGCTCATTAATGTTATGAACTGTGGTGCAGCTTCATTAAATAGTACCCACAAAACACCAGTCTCAACTTCAACAGTGAAGAGGCGACTCCGCGATGCTGGCCTTCTAGGCAGAGTTCCTCTGTCCAGTCTCCATGTCAACAGTGAAGAGGCGACTCTGGGATGCTGGCCTTCTAGGCAGAGTTCCTCTGTCCAGTCTCAACGTCAACAGTGAAGAGGCGACTCTGGGATGCTGGCCTTCTAGGCAGAGTTCCTGTCCAGTGTCTGTGTTCTTTTGTCCATCTTAATCTTTTATTTTTATTGGCCAGTCTGAGACATGGCTTTTTCTTTGCAACTCTGCCTAGAAGACCAGCATCCCGGAGTCGCCTCTCCACTGTTGGCGTTGAGACTGGACAGAGGAACTCTGCCTAGAAGGCCAGCATCCCGGAGTCGCCTCTCCACTGTTGGCGTTGAGACTGGACAGAGGAACTCTGCCTAGAAGGCCAGCATCCCGGAGTCGCCTCTCCACTGTTGGCGTTGAGACTGGACAGAGGAACTCTGCCTAGAAGGCTAGCATCCCGGAGTCGCCTCTTCACTGTTGGCGTTGAGACTGGACAGAGGAACTCTGCCTAGAAGGCCAGCATCCCGGAGTCGCCTCTTCACTGTTGACGTTGAGACTGGACAGAGGAACTCTGCCTAGAAGGCCAGCATCCTGGAGTCGCCTCTTCACTGTTGACGTTGAGACTGGACAGAGGAACTCTGCCTAGAAGGCCAGCATCCCGGAGTCGCCTCTCCGCTGTTGATGTTGAGACTGGACAGAGGAACTCTGCCTAGAAGGCCAGCATCCCAGAGTCGCCTCTCCACTGTTGACTTTGAGACTGGTGTTTTGTGGGTACTATTTAATGAAGCTGCCAGTTGAGGACTTGTGAGGCGTCTGTTTCTGAAACTAGACACTCTAATGTACTTGTCCTCTTGCTCAGTTGTGCACTGGGGCCTCCCACTCCTCTTTCTATTTTGGTTAGGGCCAGTTTGTGCTGTTCTGTGAAGGGAGTAGTTCACAGCGTTGTACGAGATCTTCAGTTTCTTGGCAATTTCTCGCATGGAATAGCCTTCATTTCTCAGAACAAGAATAGACTGACGAGTTTCAGAAGAAAGTTCTTCTGGCCAGTTTGAGCCTGTAATCGAACCCGCAAATGCTGATGCTCCAGATACTCAACTAGTCTAAAGAAGGTCAGTTTTATTGCTTCTTTAATCAGGACAACAGTTTTCAACTGTGCTAACATAATTACAAAAGGGTTTTCTAATGATCAATTAGCCTTTTAAATTATAAACTTGGATTAGCTAACTCAACGTGCCATTGGAACACAGGAGTGTTGGTTGCTGATAATGGGCCTCTGTACACCTATGTAGATATTCCATAAAAAATCTGCCGTTTCCAGCTCCAATAGTCATTGACAACATTAACAATGTCTACACTGTATTTCTGATAAATGTGATGTTATTTTAATGGACCAAAAAAGGTTTTTCTTCAAAATAAAAAAGGACATTTCTGAGTAACCCCAAACTTATGAACAGAAGTGTGAACACAGACATAAATAATGCAATTGAACTAACATATCTTGTTTCTCCTGTCTCCTCCTCTCCCAGGTACCAGTCAGACAGCTCCAATTAATAGCATTGCATCTTCCTCCATTTCTGCTCTGTCTACAGCATCAAATGTTAGTGGGGGGGGGGGGGGAAAGGCTATACCTAATCAACCATGTCCTGAACTAGCATCTTCTCTCTCTCCTCCCCACCCAGGTTCCGTTGTCCCACTCATCGTTGTGTAAGGCTCAGAGTTGTGGGAATGGTTACCCAGAGCAGAGCTCGGTAGACTGGGACCCATCCTCCTTCCTCTCAGCCCACAAGCTTTCTGGTCTCTGGAATTCAGCTCACAGCAACGGAGGGATCCACTGCAACCACAGCACTGCCTCGCACGCACAGCAAGGTAAAACGCACCTTGACCCCACACCTCTCTGCTCGGGTCTCTCAAGGTTAAGTCATACACGGATGCAAACTACTGTATACATTTCATTATTTAGGCTACCGGGGCGGCAGGGCAGCCTAGTGGTTAGAGCGTTGGACTAGTAACCGGAAGGTTGCAAGTCCAAACCCCCGAGCTGACAGTGTATCTGTCGTTCTGCCCCTGAACAGGCAGTTAACCCACTGTTCCTAGGCCGTCATTGAAAATAAGAATTTGTTCTTAACTGACTTGCCTGGTCAAATACATTTGAAAAAATGGTTTTCAGTTCATTTACTGTAACAGAATTTACACTGACAACATGGAGGGAACTGTACTCCAGTGTGTGTCTACTGAAACAGAACCTGTTACTCCTCTGAGTAAAACTTTCTTCAATCAATCAAATCAAATGTATTTATAAATCTCGTCTTACATCAGCCGATGTCACAAAGCGCTGTACAGAAACCCAGCCTAAAACCACAAACAGCAAGCAATGCAGGTGTAGAAGCACGGTGGCTAGGAAAAACTCCCTAGAAAAGGCCAGAACCTAGGAAGAAACCTAGAGAGGAACCAGGCTATGAGGGGTGTCCAGTCCTCTTCTGGACTGTGCCGGGTGGAGATTATAACAGAACATGGCCAAGATGTTCAAACGTTCATCTTCCTCCTCTTCATTATCCCTCCCTCCTCTGGTCCAATAGGAACAGGGGGACCAGCATGTCACGAGAAGCGAGGCTCTCATGAGGCTCCTGGGAAATCTGCTAAAACGCCTGGGGCCAAAGTGTGCCCCTACAGTCACCCTTCCCAGAATTCCAGTGGTTCTTCCCCCGGGAACCCGCTCTCTACCTCCGGGGACCTCTGTAAGACCACCCCAAAGCACTTCAAGACCATGTGCCGACGACCAACACCGCCTGGTGAGATCTCTCTCTTTCTCTCCACCCTTTTTAGGACACAGAGAATTCAAGACATACCGGCATCTAAACTGAATTACAGTTCACGTGTCCTGTTGACAATAGCACATTATTAATGCATACACACACAAATCTCAGGGAAGGATTGTGCCCATAGATTACACCTCTAGAGAGAAGCAGAGATATGGCCCATGGATTATTAATCTAGAGAGATGCAGAGATATGGCCCATGGATTACACCTCTAGAGAGAAGCAGAGATATGGCCCATAGATTATTAATCTAGAGAGAAGCAGAGATATGGCCCATGGATTATTAATCTAGGGAGAAGCAGAGATATGACCCATAGATTATTAATCTAGGGAGAAGCAGAGATATGACCCATAGATTATTAATCTAGAGAGAAGCAGAGATATGGCCCATGGATTACACCTCTAGAGAGAAGCAGAGATAAGGCCCATGGATTACACCTCTAGAGAGAAGCAGAGATATGGCCCATAGATTATTAATCTAGAGAGAAGCAGAGATATGGCCCATGGATTATACCTCTAGAGAGAAGCAGAGATATGGCCCATAGATTATTAATCTAGAGAGAAGCAGAGATATGACCAATAGATTATTCATCTAGAGAGAAGCAGTGATTTGGCCCATAGATTATTAATCTAGAGAGAAGCAGTGATATGGCCCATAGATTACACCTCTAGAGAGAAGCAGTGATATGGCCCATAGATTACACCTCTAGAGAGAAGCAGAGATATGGCCCATGGATTACACCTCTAGAGAGAAGCAGAGATATGGCCCATGGATTACACCTCTAGAGAGAAACAGAGATAAGGCCCATGGATTACACCTCTAGAGAGAAGCTGAGATACGGCCCATGGATTACACCTCTAGAGAGAAGCAGAGATATGGCCCATAGATTATTAATCTAGAGAGAAGCAGAGATATGGCCCATAGATTATTAATCTAGGAAGAAGCAGAAATATGACCCATGGATTATTAATCTAGGGAGAAGCAGAGATATGGCCCATAGATTATTAATCTAGGGAGAAGCAGAGATATGACCCATAGATTATTATTCTAGAGAGAAGCAGAGATATGACCCATAGATTATTAATCTAGGGAGAAGCAGAGATATGACCCATAGATTATTAATCTAGAGAGAAGCAGAGATATGGCCCATGGATTACACCTCTAGAGAGAAGCAGAGATATGGCCCATAGATTATTAATCTAGAGAGAAGCAGAGATATGGCCCATAGATTACACCTCTAGAGACAAGCAGACATCTGTAACCACTGGGAATCACAACTATATTTGTCCAATATTCCACTCACCACTTGTCTCTCCTCTGTCCTCCAGGGGAAGCATTCCACCCCAGCGACCACCACCAACACTCAGACCTGTCTGTCCCCCCCAACAGCCCCACTGGCCTCTCATCCTCCTCTCAGCATTCCTCTCTCCTGCCCCTCAAGCAGAGCCCTGGAGGGCAGCAGCACGGCCATGTCACATCCTCCTCCTCTCCCGGTCTAGCTGCTCACGCCCCCTTCTCCCCGCTGGTACCAAACCTCCACGTCCCCTCGGCAGGGGCCAAGCTGGGGGCCCTGGGTGGCTCTGACTGCTCAGCAGGGGCCAAGCTGGGGGCCCTGGGTGGCCCTGACTGCCCAACAGGGGCCAAGCTGGGGGCCCTGAGTGGCCCTGACTGCTCAGCAGCGGCCCTCCATAAGCCCTTGGCATGTAAAAACTCACACATTCCTCCTGTGAACGGCCAGCACAGCAAACTGGGCCCCTCCCTGATGGGCTGTAACCACCCCTGTAATGGCCACAGTGGGGGGGCGCTGCCCTCTTCCAACGTGGGACACCTGACCGCTGGGCAACACCTGACCGCTGGGCAACACCTGACCGCTGGGCAACACCTGACCGCTGGCGCCTGCAGGTTGGTAGTTTGATAGATTGTTCTTCTCCATCCAGATTCCTGTGAAACGATGTAGGTTCATAAAATGTAGTGATAGTATCTATCTAGTGATAAGACAGCTCTTAGTGGTGTTCCATTGATAGGTTGATGTTTCTACGGTAATGGTGTTCCGTTGATGTTTCTACGGTAATGGTGTTTCGTTGATGTTTCTACGGTAATGGTGTTCCGTTGATAGGTTGCTGTTTCTACGGTAATGGTGTTCCGTTGATAGGTTGGTGTTTCTACGGTAATGGTGTTCCGTTGATAGGTTGATGTTTCTACGGTAATGGTGTTCCCATTGATAGGTTGGTGTTTCTACGGTAATGGTGTTCCGTTGATGTCTCTACGGTAATGGTGTTCCGTTGATAGGTTGATGTTTCTACGGTAATGGTGTTCCCATTGATAGGTTGATGTTTCTACGGTAATGGTGTTCCGTTGATAGGTTGATGTTTCTACGGTAATGGTGTTCCGTTGATAGGTTGGTGTTTCTACGGTAATGGTGTTCCGTTGATAGGTTGATGTTTCTACGGTAATGGTGTTCCGTTGATGTTTCTACGGTAATGGTGTTCCGTTGATGTTTCTACGGTAATGGTGTTCCGTTGATAGGTTGGTGTTTCTACGGTAATGGTGTTCCGTTGGTAGGTTGATGTTTCTACGGTAATCGTGTTCCCAATGATAGGTTGGTGTTTCTACGGTAACGGTGTTCCGTTGATAGGTTGATGTTTCTACGGTAATGGTGTTCTGTTAACCTCTAGCGTCGAGCAATCCCGTATCCGGGAGCGTAATTATAGCCTCAAGCTCATTACCATAACGCAACGTTAACTATTCATGAAAATCGCAAATGAAATGAAATAAATTTATTGGCTCACAAGTTTAGCCTTTTGTTAACAACACTGTCATCTCAGATTTTCAAAATATGCTTTTCAACCAAAGCTACACAAGTATTTGTGTAAGAGTATTGATAGCTAGCATAGCATTAAGCCTAGCATTCAGCAGGCAACATTTTCACAAAAACAAGAAAAGCATTCAAATAAAATAATTTACCTTTGAAGAACTTCGGATGTTTTCAATGACGAGACTCTCAGTTAGATAGCAAATGTTCAGTTTTTCCAAAAACATTATTTGTGTAGGAGAAATCGCTCCGTTTTGTTCATCACGTTTGGCTAAGAAAAAAACCTGAAAATTCAGTCATTACAACGCCAAACTTTTTTCCAAATTAACTCCATAAATATCGACAGAAACATGGCAAACGTTGTTTAGAATCAATCCTCAAGGTGTTTTTCACATATCTATTCGATGATAAATCATTTGTGGGAGTTTGGTTTCTCCTCTGAACCAAATGGACAATTGCACGCAGCTGGAGATTATGCAATAATTTCATCGGAGGACCCCAAGCGGGCACCTGGTAAATGTAGTCTCTTATGGTCAATCTTCCAATGATATGCCTACAAATACGTCACAATGCTGCAGACACCTTGGGGAACCGACAGAAAGTGTAGGCTCATTCCTGGCGCATTCACAGCCATATAAGGAGACATTGGAACACAGCGCCTTCAGAATCTGGGGCATTTCCTGTTTGAAATTTCATCTTGGTTTCGCCTGTAGCATCAGTTCTGTGGCACTCACAGATAATATCTTTGCAGTTTTGGAAACGTCAGTGTTTTCTTTCCAAAGCTGTCAATTATATGCATAGTCGAGCATCTTTTCGTGACAAAATATCTTGTTTAAAACGGGAACGTTTTTGCATCCAAAAAATAAAAGAGCGCCCCCTATATCGAAGAAGTTAATAGGTTGATGTTTCTACGGTAATGGTGTTCCGTTGATAGGTTGGTGTTTCTACGGTAATGGTGTTCTGTTGATAGGTTGATGTTTCTACGGTAATGGTGTTCCCATTGATAGGTTGGTGTTTCTACGGTAATGGTGTTCCGTTGATGTTTCTACGGTAATGGTGTTCCGTTGATAGGTTGATGTTTCTACGGTAATGGTGTTCCCATTGATAGGTTGATGTTTCTACGGTAATGGTGTTCCCATTGATAGGTTGGTGTTTCTACGGTAATGGTGTTCCGTTGATGTTTCTACGGTAATGGTGTTCCGTTGATAGGTTGGTGTTTCTACGGTAATGGTGTTCCGTTGATAGGTTGATGTTTCTACGGTAATGGTGTTCCCATTGATAGGTTGGTGTTTCTACGGTAATGGTGTTCCGTTGATGTTTCTACGGTAATGGTGTTCCCATTGATAGGTTGGTGTTTCTACGGTAATGGTGTTCCGTTGATGTTTCTACGGTAATGGTGTTCCGTTGATAGGTTGGTGTTTCTACGGTAATGGTGTTCCGTTGATAGGTTGATGTTTCTATGGTAATGGTGTTCCCATTGATAGGTTGGTGTTTCTACGGTAATGGTGTTCCCATTGATAGGTTGGTGTTTCTACGGTAATGGTGTCCCGTTGATAGGTTGGTGTTTCTACGGTAATGGTGTTCCGTTGATAGGTTGGTGTTTCTACGGTAATGGTGTTCCGTTGATAGGTTGTTTTCATGGAATGTACAGTAATAGACACCTTGTCTAGTATAATAATGGCAGTTGATATACACTAAATAAAAATGAAACAAGCAACAATTTCAAAGAATTTAACAATGGCCCAGCCAATCAGAATGAGTTTTTCCCCACAAAATGGCTTTATTACAGACCGAAATACTCCTCAGATGACCCCGCAGGTGAAGAAGCTGGATGTGGTGGTCCTGGGCTGGTGTGGTTACACATGGTCTGCGGTGAGGCCGGTTGGACACACTGCCAAATTCTCAAAAACAACTTTTTATGGAAGAGAAATTAACATAAAATCTCGGGCAACAGCTCTGGTGGACATTCCTGCAGTCAGCATGCCGATTGCACGCTCCCTCAAAACATGAGACATCTGTGGCGTTGTGAGAACAAACTGGACATTTCAGTATGGCCTTTTATTATCCCCAGCACAAGGTGCACCTGTGTAATGATCATGCTGTTTTACACCCTAGAGTCGATTTCTGTGCCCCTGATTGTCCCCCGGTACCATTTGGGAATGAAATGAATGGAAGTATACTGTATATAGAGACTGTTTTAATGACAAATAAAGAGTGAAATATCGCTGCTGCTCTAGAATCTAGTGATGAGACATGGTCGTGGTTCTACCTGTCATCACTGCTCTAGAATCTAGTGATGAGAAATTATCGTGGTTCTACCTGTCATCACTGCTCTAGAATCTAGTGATGAGACATGGTAGTGGTTCTACCTGTCTGTCATCACTGCTCTAGAATCTAGTGATGAGACATGGCTGTGGTTCTACCTGTCATCACTGCTCTAGAATCTAGTGATGAGACATGGTCGTGGTTCTACCGGTCATCACTACTCTAGAATCTAGTGATGAGACATGGTCATGGTTCTACCGAGCATCACTGCTCTAGAATCTAGTGATGAGACATGGTCGTGGTTCTACCGGTCATCACTGCTCTAGAATCTAGTGATAAGACATGGTTGTGGTTCTAACTGTCATCACTGCTCTAGAATCTAGTGATGAGACATGGTCGTGGTTCTACCGGTCATCACTGTCTGCTGCTCTAGAATCTAGTGATAAGACATGGTCGTGGTTCTACCTGTCATCACTGCTCTAGAATCTAGTGATGAGACATGGTCGTGGTTCTACCTGTCATCACTGCTCTAGAATCTAGTGATGAGACATGGTCGTGGTTCTACCGGTCATCACTGCTCTAGAATCTAGTGATGAGACATGGTCGTGGTTCTACCGGTCATCACTACTCTAGAATCTAGTGATGAGACATGGTCGTGGTTCTACCGGTCATCACTGCTCTAGAATCTAGTGATGAGACATGGTTGTGTTTCTACCTGTCATCACTGCTCTAGAATCTAGTGATGAGACATGGTCGTGGTTCTACCGGTCATCACTACTCTAGAATCTAGTGATGAGACATGGTCGTGGTTCTACCGGTCATCACTGCTCTAGAATCTAGTGATGAGACATTGTTGTGGTTCTACCTGTCATCACTGCTCTAGAATCTAGTCATGAGACATGGTAGTGGTTCTACCTGTCTGTCATCACTGCTCTAGAATCTAGTGATGAGACATGGTCGTGGTTCTACCTGTCTGTCATCACTGCTCTAGAATCTAGTGATGAGACATGGTCGTGGTTCTACCGGTCATCACTACTCTAGAATCTAGTGATGAGACATGGTCGTGGTTCTACCGGTCATCACTGTCTGCTGCTCTAGAATCTAGTGATGAGACATGGTCGTGGTTCTACCTGTCGTCACTGCTCTAGAATCTTGTAATGAGACATGGTCGTGGTTCTACCGGTCATCACTGCTCTAGAATCTAGTGATGAGACATGGTTGTGGTTCTACCTGTCGTCACTGCTCTAGAATATATTGATGAGACATGGTCGTGGTTCTACCGGTCATCACTGCTCTAGAATCTAGTGATGAGACATGGTCGTGGTTCTACCGGTCATCACTGCTCTAGAATCTAGTGATGAGACATGGTCGTGGTTCTACCGGTCATCACTGCTCTAGAATCTAGTGATGAGACATGGTCGTGGTTCTACCGGTCATCACTGCTCTAGAATCTAGTGATGAGACATGGTCGTGGTTCTACCTGTCATCACTGCTCTAGAATCTAGTGATGAGACATGGTAGTGGTTCTACCTGTCTGTCATCACTGCTCTAGAATCTAGTGATGAGACATGGTCGTGGTTCTACCTGTCTGTCATCACTGCTCTAGAATCTAGTGATGAGACATGGTCGTGGTTCTACCGGTCATCACTGCTCTAGAATCTAGTGATGAGACATGGTTGTGTTTCTACCGGTCATCACTGCTCTAGAATCTAGTGGTGAGACATGGTCGTGGTTCTACCTGTCATCACTGCTCTAGAATCTAGTGATGAGACATGGTAGTGGTTCTACCTGTCTGTCATCACTGCTCTAGAATCTAGTGATGAGACATGGTCGTGGTTCTACCTGTCTGTCATCACTGCTCTAGAATCTAGTGATGAGACATGGTCGTTGTTCTACCGGTCATCACTACTCTAGAATCTAGTGATGAGACATGGTCGTGGTTCTACCAGTCATCACTGCTCTAGAATCTAGTGATGAGACATGGTCGTGGTTCTACCGGTCATCACTGTGTGCTGCTCTAGAATCTAGTGATGAGACATGGTCGTGGTTCTACCTGTCGTCACTGCTCTAGAATCTTGTAATGAGACATGGTCGTGGTTCTACCGGTCATCACTGCTCTAGAATCTAGTGATGAGATATGGTTGTGGTTCTACCGGTCATCACTGCTCTAGAATCTAGTGATGAGACATGGTCGTGGTTCTACCGGTCATCACTGCTCTAGAATCTAGTGATGAGACATGGTCGTGGTTCTACCGGTCATCACTACTCTAGAATCTAGTGATGAGACATGGTCGTGGTTCTACCAGTCATCACTGCTCTAGAATCTAGTGATGAGACATGGTCGTGGTTCTACCGGTCATCACTGTGTGCTGCTCTAGAATCTAGTGATGAGACATGGTCATGGTTCTACCGGTCTTCACTGCTCTAGAATCTAGTGATGAGACATGGTCGTGGTTCTACCTGTCATCACTGCTCTAGAATCTAGTGATGAGACATGGTCGTGATTCTACCTGTCGTCACTGCTCTAGAATCCAGTGATGAGACATGGTCGTGGTTCTACCGGTCATCACTGTCTGCTGCTCTAGAATCTAGTGATAAGACATGGTCGTGGTTCTACCTGTCATCACTGCTCTAGAATCTAGTGATGAGACATGGTCGTGATTCTACCTGTCGTCACTGCTCTAGAATCCAGTGATGAGACATGGTCGTGGTTCTACCGTTCATCACTGTTCTAGAATCTAGTGATGAGACATGGTCGTGGTTCTACCGCTCATCACTGCTCTAGAATCTAGTGATGAGACATGGTCGTGGTTCTACCGCTCATCACTGCTCTAGAATCTAGTGATGAGACATGGTCGTGGTTCTACCAGTCATCACTGCTCTAGAATCTAGTGATGAGACATGGTCGTGGTTCTACCGGTCATCACTGTCTGCTGCTCTAGAATCTAGTGATGAGACATGGTCGTGGTTCTACCTATCATCACTGCTCTAGAATCTAGTGATGAGACATTGTTGTGGTTCTACC
Source organism: Oncorhynchus kisutch (assembly GCF_002021735.2). Classification (NCBI taxonomy): domain Eukaryota; kingdom Metazoa; phylum Chordata; class Actinopteri; order Salmoniformes; family Salmonidae; genus Oncorhynchus; species Oncorhynchus kisutch. The sequence goes on along the minus strand of NW_022263495.1, from coordinate 26,444 downwards.
TGTCATCACTGCTCTAGAATCTAGTGATGAGACATGGTCATGTTTCTACCGGTCTTCACTGCTCTAGAATCTAGTGATGAGACATGGCTGTGGTTCTACCTGTCATCACTGCTCTAGAATCTAGTGATGAGACATGGTCGTGGTTCTACCGGTCATCACTGCTCTAGAATCTAGTGATGAGACATGGTAGTGGTTCTACCTGTCTGTCATCACTGCTCTAGAATCTAGTGATGAGACTTGGTAGTGGTTCTACCTGTCTGTCATCACTGCTCTAGAATCTAGTGATGAGACATGGTCATGGTTCTACCGGTCATCACTGCTCTAGAATCTAGTGATGAGACATGGTCGTGGTTCTACCGGTCATCACTACTCTAGAATCTAGTGATGAGACATGGTCGTGGTTCTACCAGTCATCACTGCTCTAGAATCTAGTGATGAGACATGGTCGTGGTTCTACCGGTCATCACTGTCTGCTGCTCTAGAATCTTGTAATGAGACATGGTCGTGGTTCTACCGGTCATCACTGCTCTAGAATCTAGTGATGAGACATGGTCATGTTTCTACCGGTCTTCACTGCTCTAGAATCTAGTGATGAGACATGGCTGTGGTTCTACCTGTCATCACTGCTCTAGAATCTAGTGATGAGACATGGTCGTGGTTCTACCGGTCATCACTGCTCTAGAATCTAGTGATGAGACATGGTCGTGGTTCTACCTGTCATCACTACTCTAGAATCTAGTGATGAGACATGGTCGTGGTTCTACCTGTCATCACTGCTCTAGAATCTAGTGATGAGACATGGTCGGGTTTCTACCGGTCATCACTGTCTGCTGCTCTAGAATCTAGTGATGAGACATGGTTGTGTTTCTACCTGTCATCACTGCTCTAGAATCTAGTCATGAGACATGGTTGTGGTTCTACCTCTGTCATCACTGTTCTAGAATCTAGTGATGAGACATGGTCGTGGTTCTACCTGTCATCACTGCTCTAGAATCTAGTGATGAGACATGGATGTGGTTCTACCGGTCATCACTGCTCTAGAATCTAGTGATGAGACATGGTCGTGGTTCTACCGGTCATCACTACTCTAGAATCTAGTGATGAGACATGGTCGTGGTTCTACCGGTCATCACTGCTCTAGAATCTAGTGATGAGACATGGTCGTGGTTCTACCTGTCGTCACTGCTCTAGAATCTTGTAATGAGACATGGTCGTGGTTCTACCGGTCATCACTGCTCTAGAATCTTGTGATGAGACATGGTTGTGGTTCTACCTGTCGTCACTGCTCTAGAATATATTGATGAGACATGGTCGTGGTTCTACCTGTCATCACTGCTCTAGAATCTAGTGATGAGACATGGTCGTGGTTCTACCGGTCATCACTGCTCTAGAATCTAGTCATGAGACATGGTTGTGTTTCTACCTGTCATCACTGCTCTAGAATCTAGTCATGAGACATGGTTGTGTTTCTACCTGTCATCACTGCTCTAGAATCTAGTCATGAGACATGGTCGTGGTTCTACCGGTCATCACTGCTCTAGAATCTAGTGATGAGACATGGTCGTGGTTCTACCTGTCATCACTGCTCTAGAATCTAGTGATGAGACATGGTCGGGTTTCTACCGGTCATCACTGTCTGCTGCTCTAGAATCTAGTGATGAGACATGGTTGTGTTTCTACCTGTCATCACTGCTCTAGAATCTAGTCATGAGACATGGTTGTGTTTCTACCTGTCATCACTGCTCTAGAATCTAGTCATGAGACATGGTTGTGGTTCTACCTGTCTGTCATCACTGCTCTAGAATCTAGTGATGAGACATGGTCGTGGTTCTACCTGTCATCACTGCTCTAGAATCTAGTGATGAGACATGGATGTGGTTCTACCGGTCATCACTGCTCTAGAATCTAGTGATGAGACATGGTCGTGGTTCTACCTGTCGTCACTGCTCTAGAATCTTGTAATGAGACATGGTCGTGGTTCTACCGGTCATCACTGCTCTAGAATCTTGTGATGAGACATGGTTGTGGTTCTACCTGTCGTCACTGCTCTAGAATATATTGATGAGACATGGTCGTGGTTCTACCTGTCATCACTGCTCTAGAATCTAGTGATGAGACATGGTCGTGGTTCTACCGGTCATCACTGCTCTAGAATCTAGTGATGAGAAATGATCGTGGTTCTAACTGTCATCACTGCTCTAGAATCTAGTGATGAGACATGGTAGTGGTTCTACCTGTCTGTCATCACTGCTCTAGAATCTTGTGATGAGACATGGCTGTGGTTCTACCTGTCATCACTGCTCTAGAATCTAGTGATGAGACATGGTCGTGGTTCTACCGGTCATCACTACTCTAGAATCTAGTGATGAGACATGGTCGTGGTTCTACCGGTCATCACTGCTCTAGAATCTAGTGATGAGACATGGTCGTGGTTCTACCGGTCATCACTGTCTGCTGCTCTAGAATCTAGTGATGAGACATGGTCGTGGTTCTACCTGTCATCACTGCTCTAGAATCTAGTGATGAGACATGGTCATGGTTCTACCGATCATCACTGCTCTAGAATCTAGTGATGAGACATGGTCGTGGTTCTACCGGTCATCACTGCTCTAGAATCTAGTGATGAGACATGGTCGTGGTTCTACCGGTCATCACTGCTCTAGAATCTAGTGATGAGACATGGTTGTGGTTCTACCTGTCGTCACTGCTCTAGAATCTTGTAATGAGACATGGTCGTGGTTCTACCGGTCATCACTGCTCTAGAATCTTGTGATGAGACATGGTTGTGGTTCTACCTGTCGTCACTGCTCTAGAATATATTGATGAGACATGGTCGTGGTTCTACCTGTCATCACTGCTCTAGAATATATTGATGAGACATGGTCGTGGTTCTACCTGTCATCACTGCTCTAGAATCTAGTGATGAGACATGGTCGTGGTTCTACCGGTCATCACTGCTCTAGAATCTAGTCATGAGACATGGTTGTGTTTCTACCTGTCATCACTGCTCTAGAATCTAGTCATGAGACATGGTAGTGGTTCTACCTGTCTGTCATCACTGCTCTAGAATCTAGTGATGAGACATGGTCGTGGTTCTACCTGTCATCACTGCTCCAGAATCTAGTGATGAGACATGGATGTGGTTCTACCGGTCATCACTGCTCTAGAATCTAGTGATGAGACATGGTCGTGGTTCTACCTGTCGTCACTGCTCTAGAATCTTGTAATGAGACATGGTCGTGGTTCTACCGGTCATCACTGCTCTAGAATCTTGTGATGAGACATGGTTGTGGTTCTACCTGTCGTCACTGCTCTAGATTATATTGATGAGACATGGTCGTGGTTCTACCTGTCATCACTGCTCTAGAATCTAGTGATGAGACATGGTCGTGGTTCTACCGGTCATCACTGCTCTAGAATCTAGTCATGAGACATGGTTGTGTTTCTACCTGTCATCACTGCTCTAGAATCTAGTCATGAGACATGGTAGTGGTTCTACCTGTCTGTCATCACTGCTCTAGAATCTAGTGATGAGACATGGTAGTGGTTCTACCTGTCTGTCATCACTGCTCTAGAATCTAGTGATGAGACATGGTAGTGGTTCTACCTGTCTGTCATCACTGCTCTAGAATCTAGTGATGAGACATGGTAGTGGTTCTACCTGTCTGTCATCACTGCTCTAGAATCTAGTGATGAGACATGGTCGTGGTTCTACCGGTCATCACTGCTCTAGAATCTAGTGATGAGACATGGTCGTGGTTCTACCGGTCATCACTGCTCTAGAATCTAGTGATGAGACATGGTCGTGGTTCTACCTGTCGTCACTGCTCTAGAATCTTGTAATGAGACATGGTCGTGGTTCTACCGGTCATCACTGCTCTAGAATCTAGTGATAAGACATGGTTGTGGTTCTAACTGTCATCACTGCTCTAGAATCTAGTGATGAGACATGGTCGTGGTTCTACCGGTCATCACTGTCTGCTGCTCTAGAATCTAGTGATGAGACATGGTCGTGGTTCTACCTGTCATCACTGCTCTAGAATCTAGTGATGAGACATGGTCATGGTTCTACCGATCATCACTGCTCTAGAATCTAGTGATGAGACATGGTCGTGGTTCTACCGGTCATCACTGCTCTAGAATCTAGTGATAAGACATGGTTGTGGTTCTAACTGTCATCACTGCTCTAGAATCTAGTGATGAGACATGGTCGTGGTTCTACCGGTCATCACTGTCTGCTGCTCTAGAATCTAGTGATGAGAAATGATCGTGGTTCTACCTGTCTGTCATCACTGCTCTAGAATCTAGTGATGAGACATGGTCGTGGTTCTACCGGTCATCACTGCTCTAGAATCTAGTGATGAGACATGGCCGTGGTTCTACCTGTCATCACTGCTCTAGAATCTAGTGATGAGACATGGCTGTGGTTCTACCTGTCATCGCTGCTCTAGAATCTAGTGATGAGACATGGTCGTGGTTCTACCGGTCATCACTGCTCTAGAATGTAGTGATGAGACATGGTCGTGGTTCTACCGTTCATCACTGTCTGCTGCTCTAGAATCTAGTGATGAGACATGGTCGTGGTTCTACCTGTCGTCACTGCTCTAGAATATATTGATGAGACATGGTCGTGGTTCTACCTGTCATCACTGCTCTAGAATCTAGGGATGAGACATGGTCATGGTTCTACCGGTCATCACTGCTCTAGAATTTAGTGATGAGACATGGTCGTGGTTCTACCTGTCATCACTGCTCTAGAATCTAGTGATGAGAAATGATCGTGGTTCTACCTGTCATCACTGCTCTAGAATCTAGTGATGAGACATGGTCATGGTTCTACCGATCATCACTGCTCTAGAATCTAGTGATGAGACATGGTCGTGGTTCTACCGGTCATCACTGCTCTAGAATCTAGTGATAAGACATGGTTGTGGTTCTAACTGTCATCACTGCTCTAGAATCTAGTGATGAGACATGGTCGTGGTTCTACCTGTCATCACTGCTCTAGAATCTAGTGATGAGACATGGTCGGGTTTCTACCGGTCATCACTGTCTGCTGCTCTAGAATCTAGTGATGAGACATGGTTGTGTTTCTACCTGTCATCACTGCTCTAGAATCTAGTGATGAGACATGGTCGTGGTTCTACCTGTCATCACTGCTCTAGAATCTAGTGATGAGACATGGTAGTGGTTCTACCTGTCTGTCATCACTGCTCTAGAATCTAGTGATGAGACATGGTCGTGGTTCTACCGGTCATCACTGCTCTAGAATCTAGTGATGAGACATGGTCGTGGTTCTACCGGTCATCACTGCTCTAGAATCTAGTGATGAGACATGGTAGTGGTTCTACCTGTCTGTCATCACTGCTCTAGAATCTAGTGATGAGACATGGTCGTGGTTCTACCGGTCATCACTGCTCTAGAATCTAGTGATGAGACATGGTCGTGGTTCTACCGGTCATCACTGCTCTAGAATCTAGTGATGAGACATGGTCGTGGTTCTACCTGTCGTCACTGCTCTAGAATCTTGTAATGAGACATGGTCGTGGTTCTACCGGTCATCACTGCTCTAGAATCTTGTGATGAGACATGGTTGTGGTTCTACCTGTCGTCACTGCTCTAGAATATATTGATGAGACATGGTCGTGGTTCTACCTGTCATCACTGCTCTAGAATATATTGATGAGACATGGTCGTGGTTCTACCTGTCATCACTGCTCTAGAATCTAGTGATGAGACATGGTCGTGGTTCTACCGGTCATCACTGCTCTAGAATCTAGTCATGAGACATGGTTGTGTTTCTACCTGTCATCACTGCTCTAGAATCTAGTCATGAGACATGGTAGTGGTTCTACCTGTCTGTCATCACTGCTCTAGAATCTAGTGATGAGACATGGTCGTGGTTCTACCTGTCATCACTGCTCCAGAATCTAGTGATGAGACATGGATGTGGTTCTACCGGTCATCACTGCTCTAGAATCTAGTGATGAGACATGGTCGTGGTTCTACCTGTCGTCACTGCTCTAGAATCTTGTAATGAGACATGGTCGTGGTTCTACCGGTCATCACTGCTCTAGAATCTTGTGATGAGACATGGTTGTGGTTCTACCTGTCGTCACTGCTCTAGATGATATTGATGAGACATGGTCGTGGTTCTACCTGTCATCACTGCTCTAGAATCTAGTGATGAGACATGGTCGTGGTTCTACCGGTCATCACTGCTCTAGAATCTAGTCATGAGACATGGTTGTGTTTCTACCTGTCATCACTGCTCTAGAATCTAGTCATGAGACATGGTAGTGGTTCTACCTGTCTGTCATCACTGCTCTAGAATCTAGTGATGAGACATGGTAGTGGTTCTACCTGTCTGTCATCACTGCTCTAGAATCTAGTGATGAGACATGGTAGTGGTTCTACCTGTCTGTCATCACTGCTCTAGAATCTAGTGATGAGACATGGTAGTGGTTCTACCTGTCTGTCATCACTGCTCTAGAATCTAGTGATGAGACATGGTCGTGGTTCTACCGGTCATCACTGCTCTAGAATCTAGTGATGAGACATGGTCGTGGTTCTACCGGTCATCACTGCTCTAGAATCTAGTGATGAGACATGGTCGTGGTTCTACCTGTCGTCACTGCTCTAGAATCTTGTAATGAGACATGGTCGTGGTTCTACCGGTCATCACTGCTCTAGAATCTAGTGATAAGACATGGTTGTGGTTCTAACTGTCATCACTGCTCTAGAATCTAGTGATGAGACATGGTCGTGGTTCTACCGGTCATCACTGTCTGCTGCTCTAGAATCTAGTGATGAGACATGGTCGTGGTTCTACCTGTCATCACTGCTCTAGAATCTAGTGATGAGACATGGTCATGGTTCTACCGATCATCACTGCTCTAGAATCTAGTGATGAGACATGGTCGTGGTTCTACCGGTCATCACTGCTCTAGAATCTAGTGATAAGACATGGTTGTGGTTCTAACTGTCATCACTGCTCTAGAATCTAGTGATGAGACATGGTCGTGGTTCTACCGGTCATCACTGTCTGCTGCTCTAGAATCTAGTGATGAGAAATGATCGTGGTTCTACCTGTCTGTCATCACTGCTCTAGAATCTAGTGATGAGACATGGTCGTGGTTCTACCGGTCATCACTGCTCTAGAATCTAGTGATGAGACATGGCCGTGGTTCTACCTGTCATCACTGCTCTAGAATCTAGTGATGAGACATGGCTGTGGTTCTACCTGTCATCGCTGCTCTAGAATCTAGTGATGAGACATGGTCGTGGTTCTACCGGTCATCACTGCTCTAGAATGTAGTGATGAGACATGGTCGTGGTTCTACCGTTCATCACTGTCTGCTGCTCTAGAATCTAGTGATGAGACATGGCTGTGGTTCTACCTGTCATCGCTGCTCTAGAATCTAGTGATGAGACATGGTCGTGGTTCTACCTGTCGTCACTGCTCTAGAATATATTGATGAGACATGGTCGTGGTTCTACCTGTCATCACTGCTCTAGAATCTAGGGATGAGACATGGTCATGGTTCTACCGGTCATCACTGCTCTAGAATTTAGTGATGAGACATGGTCGTGGTTCTACCTGTCATCACTGCTCTAGAATCTAGTGATGAGAAATGATCGTGGTTCTACCTGTCATCACTGCTCTAGAATCTAGTGATGAGACATGGTAGTGGTTCTACCTGTCTGTCATCACTGCTCTAGAATCTAGTGATGAGACATGGTCGTGGTTCTACCGGTCATCACTGCTCTAGAATCTAGTGATGAGACATGGCCGTGGTTCTACCTGTCATCACTGCTCTAGAATCTAGTGATGAGACATGGCTGTGGTTCTACCTGTCATCACTGCTCTAGAATCTAGTGATGAGACATGGTTGTGTTTCTACCTGTCATCACTGCTCTAGAATCTAGTGATGAGACATGGTCGTGGTTCTACCTGTCATCACTACTCTAGAATCTAGTGATGAGACATGGTAGTGGTTCTACCTGTCTGTCATCACTGCTCTAGAATCTAGTGATGAGACATGGTCGTGGTTCTACCGGTCATCACTACTCTAGAATCTAGTGATGAGACATGGTCGTGGTTCTACCAGTCATCACTGCTCTAGAATCTAGTGATGAGACATGGTCGTGGTTCTACCTTTCGTCACTGCTCTAGAATCTTGTAATGAGACATGGTCGTGGTTCTACCGGTCATCACTGCTCTAGAATCTAGTGATGAGACATGGTCGTGGTTCTACCTGTCGTCACTGCTCTAGAATCTTGTAATGAGACATGGTCGTGGTTCTACCGGTCATCACTGCTCTAGAATCTAGTGATGAGATATGGTTGTGGTTCTACCAGTCATCACTGCTCTAGAATCTAGTGATGAGACATGGTCGTGGTTCTACCTATCATCACTGCTCTAGAATCTAGTGATGAGACATTGTTGTGGTTCTACCTGTCATCACTGCTCTAGAATCTAGTCATGAGACATGGTAGTGGTTCTACCTGTCTGTCATCACTGCTCTAGAATCTAGTGATGAGACATGGTCGTGGTTCTACCTGTCATCACTGCTCTAGAATCTAGTGATGAGAAATGATCGTGGTTCTACCTGTCATCACTGCTCTAGAATCTAGTGATGAGACATGGTAGTGGTTCTACCTGTCTGTCATCACTGCTCTAGAATCTAGTGATGAGACATGGTCGTGGTTCTACCGGTCATCACTGCTCTAGAATCTAGTGATGAGACATGGCCGTGGTTCTACCTGTCATCACTGCTCTAGAATCTAGTGATGAGACATGGCTGTGGTTCTACCTGTCATCACTGCTCTAGAATCTAGTGATGAGACATGGTTGTGTTTCTACCTGTCATCACTGCTCTAGAATCTAGTGATGAGACATGGTCGTGGTTCTACCTGTCATCACTACTCTAGAATCTAGTGATGAGACATGGTAGTGGTTCTACCTGTCTGTCATCACTGCTCTAGAATCTAGTGATGAGACATGGTAGTGGTTCTACCTGTCTGTCATCACTGCTCTAGAATCTAGTGATGAGACATGGTCGTGGTTCTACCGGTCATCACTACTCTAGAATCTAGTGATGAGACATGGTCGTGGTTCTACCAGTCATCACTGCTCTAGAATCTAGTGATGAGACATGGTCGTGGTTCTACCTTTCGTCACTGCTCTAGAATCTTGTAATGAGACATGGTCGTGGTTCTACCGGTCATCACTGCTCTAGAATCTAGTGATGAGACATGGTCGTGGTTCTACCTGTCGTCACTGCTCTAGAATCTTGTAATGAGACATGGTCGTGGTTCTACCGGTCATCACTGCTCTAGAATCTAGTGATGAGATATGGTTGTGGTTCTACCAGTCATCACTGCTCTAGAATCTAGTTATGAGACATGGTCGTGGTTCTACCTATCATCACTGCTCTAGAATCTAGTGATGAGACATTGTTGTGGTTCTACCTGTCATCACTGCTCTAGAATCTAGTCATGAGACATGGTAGTGGTTCTACCTGTCTGTCATCACTGCTCTAGAATCTAGTGATGAGACATGGTCGTGGTTCTACCTGTCATCACTGCTCTAGAATCTAGTGATGAGACATGGTTGTGGTTCTACCGGTCATCACTGCTCTAGAATCTAGTGATGAGACATGGTCGTGGTTCTACCGGTCATCACTACTCTAGAATCTAGTGATGAGACATGGTCGTGGTTCTACCGGTCATCACTGCTCTAGAATCTAGTGATGAGACATGGTCGTGGTTCTACCGGTCATCACTGTCTGCTGCTCTAGAATCTAGTGATGAGACATGGTCGTGGTTCTACCTGTCGTCACTGCTCTAGAATCTTGTAATGAGACATGGTCGTGGTTCTACCGGTCATCACTGCTCTAGAATCTAGTGATGAGACATGGTCGTGGTTCTACCGGTCATCACTGCTCTAGAATCTAGTGATGAGACATGGTTGTGGTTCTACCTGTCGTCATTGCTCTAGAATCTAGTGATGAGACATGGTCATGGTTCTACCGATCATCACTGCTCTAGAATCTAGTGATGAGACATGGTCGTGGTTCTACCGGTCATCACTGCTCTAGAATCTAGTGATAAGACATGGTTGTGGTTCTAACTGTCATCACTGCTCTAGAATCTAGTGATGAGACATGGTCGTGGTTCTACCTGTCGTCACTGCTCTAGAATCTTGTAATGAGACATGGTCGTGGTTCTACCGGTCATCACTGCTCTAGAATCTAGTGATGAGATATGGTTGTGGTTCTACCAGTCATCACTGCTCTAGAATCTAGTGATGAGACATGGTCGTGGTTCTACCTATCATCACTGCTCTAGAATCTAGTGATGAGACATTGTTGTGGTTCTACCTGTCATCACTGCTCTAGAATCTAGTCATGAGACATGGTAGTGGTTCTACCTGTCTGTCATCACTGCTCTAGAATCTAGTGATGAGACATGGTCGTGGTTCTACCTGTCATCACTGCTCTAGAATCTAGTGATGAGACATGGTTGTGGTTCTACCGGTCATCACTGCTCTAGAATCTAGTGATGAGACATGGTCGTGGTTCTACCGGTCATCACTACTCTAGAATCTAGTGATGAGACATGGTCGTGGTTCTACCGGTCATCACTGCTCTAGAATCTAGTGATGAGACATGGTCGTGGTTCTACCGGTCATCACTGTCTGCTGCTCTAGAATCTAGTGATGAGACATGGTTGTGGTTCTACCGGTCATCACTGCTCTAGAATCTAGTGATGAGACATGGTCGTGGTTCTACCGGTCATCACTACTCTAGAATCTAGTGATGAGACATGGTAGTGGTTCTACCTGTCTGTCATCACTGCTCTAGAATCTAGTGATGAGACATGGTAGTGGTTCTACCTGTCTGTCATCACTGCTCTAGAATCTAGTGATGAGACATGGTCGTGGTTCTACCGGTCATCACTACTCTAGAATCTAGTGATGAGACATGGTCGTGGTTCTACCAGTCATCACTGCTCTAGAATCTAGTGATGAGACATGGTCGTGGTTCTACCTTTCGTCACTGCTCTAGAATCTTGTAATGAGACATGGTCGTGGTTCTACCGGTCATCACTGCTCTAGAATCTAGTGATGAGACATGGTCGTGGTTCTACCTGTCGTCACTGCTCTAGAATCTTGTAATGAGACATGGTCGTGGTTCTACCTATCATCACTGCTCTAGAATCTAGTGATGAGACATTGTTGTGGTTCTACCTGTCATCACTGCTCTAGAATCTAGTCATGAGACATGGTAGTGGTTCTACCTGTCTGTCATCACTGCTCTAGAATCTAGTCATGAGACATGGTAGTGGTTCTACCTGTCTGTCATCACTGCTCTAGAATCTAGTGATGAGACATGGTCGTGGTTCTACCTGTCATCACTGCTCTAGAATCTAGTGATGAGACATGGTTGTGGTTCTACCGGTCATCACTGCTCTAGAATCTAGTGATGAGACATGGTCGTGGTTCTACCGGTCATCACTACTCTAGAATCTAGTGATGAGACATGGTCGTGGTTCTACCGGTCATCACTGCTCTAGAATCTAGTGATGAGACATGGTCGTGGTTCTACCGGTCATCACTGTCTGCTGCTCTAGAATCTAGTGATGAGACATGGTCGTGGTTCTACCTGTCGTCACTGCTCTAGAATCTTGTAATGAGACATGGTCGTGGTTCTACCGGTCATCACTGCTCTAGAATCTAGTGATGAGACATGGTTGTGGTTCTACCTGTCGTCACTGCTCTAGAATATATTGATGAGACATGGTCGTGGTTCTACCTGTCGTCACTGCTCTAGAATCTTGTAATGAGACATGGTCGTGGTTCTACCGGTCATCACTGCTCTAGAATCTAGTGATGAGATATGGTTGTGGTTCTACCAGTCATCACTGCTCTAGAATCTAGTGATGAGACATGGCTGTGGTTCTACCTGTCATCACTGCTCTAGAATCTAGTGATGAGACATGGTCGTGGTTCTACCGTTCATCACTACTCTAGAATCTAGTGATGAGACATGGTTGTGGTTCTACCGGTCATCACTGCTCTGGAATCTAGTGATGAGACGTGGTCGTGGTTCTACCGGTCATCACTGTCTGCTGCTCTAGAATCTAGTGATGAGACATGGTCGTGGTTCTACCTGTCATCACTGCTCTAGAATCTAGTGATGAGAAATGATCGTGGTTCTACCTGTCTGTCATCACTGCTCTAGAATCTAGTGATGAGACATGGTCGTGGTTCTACCGGTCATCACTGCTCTAGAATCTAGTGATGAGACATGGCCGTGGTTCTACCTGTCATCACTGCTCTAGAATCTAGTGATGAGACATGGCTGTGGTTCTACCTGTCATCACTGCTCTAGAATCTAGTGATGAGACATGGTCGTGGTTCTACCGGTCATCACTGTTCTAGAATCTAGTGATGAGACATGGTCGTGGTTCTACCGGTCATCACTACTCTAGAATCTAGTGATGAGACATGGTCGTGGTTCTACCGGTCATCATTGCTCTAGAATGTAGTGATGAGACATGGTCGTGGTTCTACCGTTCATCACTGTCTGCTGCTCTAGAATCTAGTGATGAGACATGGTCGTGGTTCTACCTGTCGTCACTGCTCTAGAATATATTGATGAGACATGGTCGTGGTTCTACCTGTCATCACTGCTCTAGAATCTAGGGATGAGACATGGTCATGGTTCTACCGGTCATCACTGCTCTAGAATTTAGTGATGAGACATGGTCGTGGTTCTACCTGTCATCACTGCTCTAGAATCTAGTGATGAGAAATGATCGTGGTTCTACCTGTCATCACTGCTCTAGAATCTAATGATGAGACATGGTCGTGGTTCTACCTGTCGTCACTGCTCTAGAATCTAGTGATGAGACATGGCCGTGGTTCTACCTGTCATCACTGCTCTAGAATCTAGTGATGAGACATGGCTGTGGTTCTACCTGTCATCACTGCTCTAGAATCTGGTGATGAGACATGGTCGTGGTTTTTACCGGTCATCACTGCTCTAGAATCTAGTGATGAGACATGGTCGTGGTTCTACCGGTCATCACTACTCAAGAATCTAGTGATGAGACATGGTCGTGGTTCTACCGGTCATCTCTGCTCTAGAATCTAGTGATGAGACATGGTCGTGGTTCTACCGGTCATCACTGTCTGCTGCTCTAGAATCTAGTGATGAGACATGGTCGTGGTTCTACCTGTCATCACTGCTCTAGAATCTAGTCATGAGACATGGTCGTGGTTCTACCTGTCATCACAGCTCTAGAATCTAGTGATGAGACATGGTAGTGGTTCTACCTGTCTGTCATCACTGCTCTAGAATCTAGTGATGAGACATGGTCGTGGTTCTACCGGTCATCACTGCTCTAGAATCTAGTGATGAGACATGGCCGTGGTTCTACCTGTCATCACTGCTCTAGAATCTAGTGATGAGATATGTTTGTGGTTCTATCGGTCATCACTGCTCTAGAATCTAGTGATGAGACATGGTCGTGGTTCTAACTGTCATCACTGCTCTAGAATATATTGATGAGACATGGTCGTGGTTCTACCTGTCATCACTGCTCTAGAATCTAGTGATGAGACATGGTCGTGGTTCTACCGGTCATCACTGTCTGCTGCTCTAGAATCTAGTGATGAGACATGGTTGTGTTTCTACCTGTCATCACTGCTCTAGAATCTAGTCATGAGACATGGTCGTGGTTCTACCTGTCATCACTGCTCTAGAATCTAGTGATGAGACATGGTCGTGGTTCTACCGGTCATCACTGCTCTAGAATCTAGTGATGAGACATGGTCGTGGTTCTACCGGTCATCACTGCTCTAGAATCTAGTGATGAGACATGGTCGTGGTTCTACCTGTCATCGCTGTCTGCTGCTCTAAAATCTAGTGATGAGACATGGTCGTGGTTCTACCGGTCATCACTGCTCTAGAATCTAGTGATGAGACATGGTCGTGGTTCTACCTGTCATCACTGCTCTAGAATCTAGTGATGAGACATGGCCGTGGTTCTACCTGTCGTCACTGCTCAATTAAAAATGTCACCTCACTAAGCATGGTTTCTGTCTTTCTCTGTCTCTACATCTGACTATCTGTTCTCTGCATCCCGTGTCTATGCTCCAGGGACCAGGCGTGTAAAGGACATAAGCTGTCTAACGGGGCGGGGGGGTTGTGTCACCCCCCTTCGGAGCTGGAGGAGGGAGAGGACGAGGACTCTAGTTCTGAGAGGAGCTCCTGTGCTTCCTCCTCAAACAACCAGAAGGATGGGAAGTACTGTGACTGCTGCTACTGTGAGTTCTTCGGACACAACGCGGTATGTATAGTAGTGATGGAGAAAATACATACAGCTACATTACAGCCATATTATACAGCTACACATCAGCCATATTATACAGCTACACATCAGCCATATTATACAGCTACACATCAGCCATATTATACAGCTACACATCAGCCATATTATACAGCTACACATCAGCCATATTATACAGCTACACATCAGCCATATTATACAGCTACACATCAGCCATATTATACAGCTACACATCAGCCATATTATACAGCTACACATCAGCCATATTATACAGCTACACATCAGCCACATTATACAGCTACACATGGCTCCATATTATACAGCTACACATCAGCCATATTATACAGCTACACATCAGCCATATTATACAGCTACACATCAGCCATATTATACAGCTACACATCAGCCATATTATACAGCTACACATCAGCCATATTATACAGCTACACATCAGCCATATTATACAGCTACACATCAGCCATATTATACAGCTACACATCAGCCATATTATACAGCTACACATCAGCCACATTATACAGCTACACATGGCTCCATATTATACAGCTACACATCAGCCATATTATACAGCTACACATCAGCCATATTATACAGCTACACATCAGCCACATTATACAGCTACACATCAGCCACATTATACAGCTACACATCAGCCACATTATACAGCTACACATCAGCCACATTATACAGCTACACATCAGCCACATTATACAGCTACACATCAGCCATATTATACAGCTACACATCAGCCACATTATACAGCTACACATCAGCCACATTATACAGCTACACATCAGCCATATTATACAGCTACACATCAGCCACATTATACAGCTACACATCAGCCATATTATACAGCTACACATCAGCCATATTATACAGCTACACATGGCTCCATATTATACAGCTACACATCAGCCATATTATACAGCTACACATCAGCCATATTATACAGCTACACATCAGCCACATTATACAGCTACACATCAGCCATATTATACAGCTACACATGGCTCCATATTATACAGCTACACATGGCTCCATATTATACAGCTACACATGGCTTCGTATTATACAGCTACACATCAGCCATATTATACAGCTACACATCAGCCATATTATACATTTACACATCAGCCATATTTTACAGCTACACATCAGCCATATTTTACAGCTACACATGGCTCCATATTATACAGCAACACATCAGCCATATTATACAGCTACACATCAGCCATATTATACAGCTACACATCAGCCATATTATACAGCTACACATCAGCCATATTATACAGCTACACATCAGCCATATTATACAGCTACACATCAGCCACATTATACAGCTACACATCAGCCACATTATACAGCTACACATCAGCCACATTATACAGCTACACATCAGCCACATTATACAGCTACACATCAGCCATATTATACAGCTACACATCAGCCATATTATACAGCTACACATCAGCCATATTATACAGCTACACATCAGCCATATTATACAGCTACACATCAGCCACATTATACAGCTACACATCAGCCATATTATACAGCTACACATCAGCCATATTATACAGCTACACATCAGCCGTATTATACAGCTACACATGGCTCCATATTATACAGCTACGCATCAGCCATATTATACAGCTACACATGGCTCCATATTATATAGCTACACATCAGCCGTATTATACAGCTACACATGGCTCCATATTATATAGCTACACATCAGCCGTATTATACAGCTACACATCAGCCATATTATACAGCTACACATCAGCCACATTATACAGCTACACATGGCTCCATATTATACAGCTACACATCAGCCATATTATACAGCTACACATCAGCCATATTATACAGCTACACATCAGCCATATTATACAGCTACACATGGCTCCATATTATACAGCTACACATCAGCCATATTATACAGCTACACATCAGCCATATTATACAGCTACACATCAGCCACATTATACAGCTACACATCAGCCACATTATACAGCTACACATCAGCTACACATCAGCCACATTATACAGCTACACATCAGCCATATTATACAGCTACACATCAGCCACATTATACAGCTACACATCAGCCATATTATACATTTACACATCAGCCATATTTTACAGCTACACATCAGCCATATTATACAGCTACACATCAGCCACATTATACAGCTACACATCAGCCATATTATACAGCTACACATGGCTCCATATTATACAGCTACACATGGCTCCATATTATACAGCTACACATGGCTCCATATTATACAGCTACACATCAGCCATATTATACAGCTACACATCAGCCACATTATACAGCTACACATCAGCCATATTATACAGCTACACATCAGCCATATTATACAGCTACACATCAGCTTATACAGCTACACATCAGCCATATTATACAGCTACACATGGCTCCATATTATACAGCTACACATCAGCCATATTATACAGCTACACATGGCTCCATATTATACAGCTACACATCAGCCATATTATACAGCTACACATGGCTCCATATTATACAGCTACACATCAGCCGTATATACAGCTACACATCAGCCATATTATACAGCTACACATCAGCCGTATTATACAGCTACACATCAGCCGTATTATACAGCTACACATCAGCCATATTATACAGCTACACATCAGCCATATTATACAGCTACACATCAGCCATATTATACAGCTACACATCAGCCATATTATACAGCTACACATCAGCCATATTATACAGCTACACATCAGCCATATTATACAGCTACACATCAGCCATATTATACAGCTACACATCAGCCATATTATACAGCTACACATGGCTCCATATTATACAGCTACACATGGCTCCATATTATACAGCTACACATCAGCCATATTATACAGCTACACATCAGCCATATTATACAGCTACACATCAGCCATATTATACAGCTACACATCAGCCATATTATACAGCTACACATCAGCCATATTATACAGCTACACATCAGCCATATTATACAGCTACACATCAGCCATATTATACAGCTACACATCAGCCATATTATACAGCTACACATCAGCCATATTATACAGCTACACATCAGCCATATTATACAGCTACACATCAGCCATATTATACAGCTACACATCAGCCATATTATACAGCTACACATCAGCCATATTATACAGCTACACATCAGCCATATTATACAGCTACACATCAGCCATATTATACAGCTACACATCAGCCATATTATACAGCTACACATCAGCCATATTATACAGCTACACATCAGCCGCATTATACAGCTACACATCAGCCGCATTATACAGCTACACATCAGCCGCATTATACAGCTACACATCAGCCGCATTATACAGCTACACATCAGCCGCATTATACAGCTACACATCAGCCATATTATACAGCTACACATCAGCCATATTATACAGCTACACATCAGCCATATTATACAGCTACACATCAGCCATATTATACAGCTACACATCAGCCATATTATACAGCTACACATCAGCCATATTATACAGCTACACATCAGCCACATTATACAGCTACACATCAGCCGTATTATACAGCTACACATGGCTCCATATTATACAGCTACACATCAGCCATATTATACAGCTACACATGGCTCCATATTATATAGCTACACATCAGCCGTATTATACAGCTACACATGGCTCCATATTATATAGCTACACATCAGCCGTATTATACAGCTACACATCAGCCATATTATACAGCTACACATCAGCCATATTATACAGCTACACATCAGCCATATTATACAGCTACACATCAGCCATATTATACAGCTACACATCAGCCACATTATACAGCTACACATGGCTCCATATTATACAGCTACACATCAGCCATATTATACAGCTACACATCAGCCATATTATACAGCTACACATCAGCCACATTATACAGCTACACATCAGCCACATTATACAGCTACACATCAGCCATATTATACAGCTACACATCAGCCACATTATACAGCTACACATCAGCCACATTATACAGCTACACATCAGCCATATTATACAGCTACACATCAGCCATATTATACAGCTACACATCAGCCATATTATACAGCTACACATCAGCCATATTATACAGCTACACATGGCTCCATATTATACAGCTACACATGGCTCCATATTATACAGCTACACATCAGCCACATTATACAGCTACACATCAGCCACATTATACAGCTACACATCAGCCACATTATACAGCTACACATCAGCCATATTATACAGCTACACATCAGCAACATTATACAGCTACACATCAGCCACATTATACAGCTACACATCAGCCGTATTATACAGCTACACATCAGCCATATTATACAGCTACACATCAGCCATATTATACAGCTACACATGGCTCCATATTATACAGCTACACATCAGCCATATTATACAGCTACACATGGCTCCATATTATACAGCTACACATGGCTTCGTATTATACAGCTACACATCAGCCATATTATACAGCTACACATCAGCCATATTATACATTTACACATCAGCCATATTTTACAGCTACACATCAGCCATATTATACAGCTACACATGGCTCCATATTATACAGCTACACATGGCTCCATATTATACAGCTACACATCAGCCATATTATACAGCTACACATCAGCCATATTATACAGCTACACATGGCTCCATATTATACAGCTACACATCAGCCATATTATACAGCTACACATGGCTCCATATTATACAGCTACACATCAGCCATATTATACAGCTACACATCAGCCATATTATACAGCTACACA
The DNA here is from genome assembly GCF_002021735.2 of Oncorhynchus kisutch. NCBI lineage: Eukaryota > Metazoa > Chordata > Actinopteri > Salmoniformes > Salmonidae > Oncorhynchus > Oncorhynchus kisutch. Next base: position 7,203 of record NW_022263495.1, on the reverse strand, counting down.
TGGCTCCATATTATACAGCTACACATCAGCCACATTATACAGCTACACATCAGCCACATTATACAGCTACACATCAGCCATATTATACAGCTACACATCAGCCATATTATACAGCTACACATCAGCCATATTATACAGCTACACATCAGCCATATTATACAGCTACACATCAGCCATATTATACAGCTACACATCAGCCATATTATACAGCTACACATCAGCCATATTATACAGCTACACATCAGCCATATTATACAGCTACACATCAGCCATATTATACAGCTACACATCAGCCATATTATACAGCTACACATCAGCCATATTATACAGCTACACATCAGCCATATTATACTGCTACACATCAGCCATATTATACAGCTACACATGGCTCCATATTATGCAGCTACACATCAGCCGTATTATACAGCTACACATCAGCCGTATTATACAGCTACACATGGCTCCATATTATACAGCTACACATCAGCCATATTATACAGCTACACATGGCTCCATATTATATAGCTACACATCAGCCGTATTATACAGCTACACATGGCTCCATATTATATAGCTACACATCAGCCGTATTATACAGCTACACATCAGCCATATTATACAGCTACACATCAGCCATATTATACAGCTACACATCAGCCATATTATACAGCTACACATCAGCCATATTATACAGCTACACATCAGCCACATTATACAGCTACACATGGCTCCATATTATACAGCTACACATCAGCCATATTATACAGCTACACATCAGCCATATTATACAGCTACACATCAGCCACATTATACAGCTACACATCAGCCACATTATACAGCTACACATCAGCCATATTATACAGCTACACATCAGCCACATTATACAGCTACACATCAGCCACATTATACAGCTACACATCAGCCATATTATACAGCTACACATCAGCCATATTATACAGCTACACATCAGCCATATTATACAGCTACACATCAGCCATATTATACAGCTACACATGGCTCCATATTATACAGCTACACATGGCTCCATATTATACAGCTACACATCAGCCACATTATACAGCTACACATCAGCCACATTATACAGCTACACATCAGCCACATTATACAGCTACACATCAGCCATATTATACAGCTACACATCAGCAACATTATACAGCTACACATCAGCCACATTATACAGCTACACATCAGCCACATTATACAGCTACACATCAGCCATATTATACAGCTACACATCAGCCATATTATACAGCTACACATGGCTCCATATTATACAGCTACACATCAGCCATATTATACAGCTACACATCAGCCATATTATACAGCTACACATGGCTCCATATTATACAGCTACACATCAGCCATATTATACAGCTACACATGGCTCCATATTATACAGCTACACATGGCTTCGTATTATACAGCTACACATCAGCCATATTATACAGCTACACATCAGCCATATTATACATTTACACATCAGCCATATTTTACAGCTACACATCAGCCATATTATACAGCTACACATCAGCCACATTATACAGCTACACATGGCTCCATATTATACAGCTACACATGGCTCCATATTATACAGCTACACATCAGCCATATTATACAGCTACACATCAGCCACATTATACAGCTACACATCAGCCATATTATACAGCTACACATCAGCCATATTATACAGCTACACATGGCTCCATATTATACAGCTACACATCAGCCATATTATACAGCTACACATCAGCCATATTATACAGCTACACATGGCTCCATATTATACAGCTACACATCAGCCACATTATACAGCTACACATCAGCCACATTATACAGCTACACATCAGCCATATTATACAGCTACACATCAGCCATATTATACATCTACACATCAGCCATATTATACAGCTACACATCAGCCATATTATACAGCTACACATCAGCCATATTATACAGCTACACATCAGCCATATTATACAGCTACACATCAGCCATATTATACAGCTACACATCAGCCATATTATACAGCTACACATCAGCCATATTATACAGCTACACATCAGCCATATTATACAGCTACACATCAGCCATATTATACAGCTACACATCAGCCATATTATACTGCTACACATCAGCCATATTATACAGCTACACATGGCTCCATATTATGCAGCTACACATCAGCCGTATTATACAGCTACACATCAGCCATATTATACAGCTACACATGGCTCCATATTATACAGCAACACATGGCTTCGTATTATACAGCTACACATCAGCCATATTATACATTTACACATCAGCCATATTATACAGCTACACATGGCTCCATATTATACAGCTACACATCAGCCACATTATACAGCTACACATCAGCCATATTATACAGCTACACATCAGCCATATTATACAGCTACACATCAGCCATATTATACAGCTACACATCAGCCGTATTATACAGCTACACATCAGCCGTATTATACAGCTACACATCAGCCATATTATACAGCTACACATGGCTTCGTATTATACAGCTACACATGGCTCCGTATTATACAGCTACACATCAGCCATATTATACATTTACACATCAGCCATATTATACATTACACATCAGCCATATTATACATTTACACATCAGCCATATTATACATTTACACATCAGCCATATTATACATTTACACATCAGCCATATTATACAGCTACACATCATCCATATTATACAGCTACACATCAGCCACATTATACAGCTACACATCAGCCATATTATACAGCTACACATCAGCCATATTATACAGCTACACATCAGCCATATTTTACAGCTACACATGGCTTCGTATTATACAGCTACACATGGCTCCGTATTATACAGCTACACATCAGCCATATTATACAGCTACACATCAGCCATATTATACATTTACACATCAGCCATATTATACAGCTACACATCAGCTATATTATACAGCTACACATCAGCCATATTTTACATTTACACATCAGCCATATTATACATTTACACATCAGCCATATTATACAGCTACACATCAGCCATATTATACAGCTACACATCAGCCATATTATACAGCTGCACATCAGCCATATTATACAGCTACACATGGCTCCATATTATACAGCTACACATCAGCCGTATTATACAGCTACACATCAGCCATATTATACAGCTACACATCAGCCATATTATACAGCTACACATGGCTCCATATTATACAGCTACGCATGGCTCCGTATTATACAGCTACACATCAGCCATATTATACAGCTACACATGGCTGCATATTATACAGCTACACATCAGCCGTATTATACAGCTACACATCAGCCATATTATACAGCTACACATGGCTCCGTTTTATACAGCTACACATGGCTCCGTATTATACAGCTACACATCAGCCGTATTATACAGCTACACATCAGCCGTATTATACAGCTACACATCAGCCGTATATACAGCTACACATCAGCCGTATTATACAGCTACACATCAGCCGTATTATACAGCTACACATCAGCCGTATTATACAGCTACACATCAGCCGTATTATACAGCTACACATCAGCCATATTATACAGCTACACATCAGCCATATTATACAGCTACACATCAGCCATATTATACAGCTACACATGGCTCCATATTATACAGCTACACATCAGCCATATTATACAGCTACACATCAGCCACATTATACAGCTACACATGGCTCCATATTATACAGCTACACATGGCTCCATATTATACAGCTACACATCAGCCATATTATACAGCTACACATCAGCCACATTATACAGCTACACATCAGCCACATTATACAGCTACACATGGCTCCGTATTATACAGCTACACATCAGCCACATTATACAGCTACACATCAGCCATATTATACAGCTACACATCAGCCATATTATACAGCTACACATCAGCCACATTATACAGCTACACATGGCTTCGTATTATACAGCTACACATCAGCCATATTATACAGCTACACATCAGCCATATTATACATTTACACATCAGCCATATTATACAGCTACACATGGCTCCATATTATACAGCTACACATCAGCCATATTATACAGCTACACATCAGCCATATTATACAGCTAGACATGGCTCCATATTATACAGCTACACATCAGCCATATTATACAGCTACACATCAGCCATATTATACAGCTACACATCAGCCATATTATACAGCTACACATCAGCCATATTATACAGCTACACATCAGCCATATTATACAGCTACACATCAGCCATATTATACAGCTACACATCAGCCATATTATACAGCTACACATCAGCCATATTATACAGCTACACATCAGCCGTATTATACAGCTACACATCAGCCGTATTATACAGCTACACATCAGCCATATTATACAGCTACACATCAGCCATATTATACAGCTACACATCAGCCATATTATACAGCTATACATCAGCCATATTATACAGCTACACATCAGCCATATTATACAGCTACACATCAGCCATATTATACAGCTACACATCAGCCATATTATACAGCTACACATGGCTCCATATTATACAGCTACACATCAGCCATATTATACAGCTACACATCAGCCATATTATACAGCTACACATCAGCCATATTATACAGCTACACATCAGCCATATTATACAGCTACACATCAGCCATATTATACAGCTACACATCAGCCATATTATACAGCTACACATCAGCCATATTATACAGCTACACATGGCTCCATATTATACAGCTACACATCAGCCATATTATACAGCTACACATCAGCCATATTATACAGCTACACATCAGCCATATTATACAGCTACACATCAGCCATATTATACAGCTACACATCAGCCATATTATACAGCTACACATGGCTCCATATTATATAGCTACACATCAGCCGTATTATACAGCTACACATGGCTCCATATTATATAGCTACACATCAGCCGTATTATACAGCTACACATCAGCCATATTATACAGCTACACATCAGCCATATTATACAGCTACACATCAGCCATATTATACAGCTACACATCAGCCACATTATACAGCTACACATGGCTCCATATTATACAGCTACACATCAGCCATATTATACAGCTACACATCAGCCATATTATACAGCTACACATCAGCCACATTATACAGCTACACATCAGCCACATTATACAGCTACACATCAGCCATATTATACAGCTACACATCAGCCACATTATACAGCTACACATCAGCCACATTATACAGCTACACATCAGCCACATTATACAGCTACACATCAGCCATATTATACAGCTACACATCAGCCATATTATACAGCTACACATCAGCCATATTATACAGCTACACATCAGCCATATTATACAGCTACACATGGCTCCATATTATACAGCTACACATGGCTCCATATTATACAGCTACACATCAGCCACATTATACAGCTACACATCAGCCACATTATACAGCTACACATCAGCCACATTATACAGCTACACATCAGCCATATTATACAGCTACACATCAGCCACATTATACAGCTACACATCAGCCACATTATACAGCTACACATCAGCCATATTATACAGCTACACATCAGCCATATTATACAGCTACACATCAGCCATATTATACAGCTACACATCAGCCATATTATACAGCTACACATGGCTCCATATTATACAGCTACACATCAGCCATATTATACAGCTACACATCAGCCATATTATACAGCTACACATGGCTCCATATTATACAGCTACACATGGCTCCATATTATACAGCTACACATGGCTCCATATTATACAGCTACACATGGCTCCATATTATACAGCTACACATCAGCCATATTATACAGCTACACATCAGCCATATTATACAGCTACACATGGCTCCATATTATACAGCTACACATCAGCCATATTATACAGCTACACATGGCTCCATATTATACAGCTACACATCAGCCATATTATACAGCTACACATCAGCCATATTATACAGCTACACATGGCTCCATATTATACAGCTACACATCAGCCACATTATACAGCTACACATCAGCCACATTATACAGCTACACATCAGCCATATTATACAGCTACACATCAGCCATATTATACAGCTACACATCAGCCATATTATACAGCTACACATCAGCCATATTATACAGCTACACATCAGCCATATTATACAGCTACACATCAGCCATATTATACAGCTACACATCAGCCATATTATACTGCTACACATCAGCCATATTATACAGCTACACATGGCTCCATATTATGCAGCTACACATCAGCCGTATTATACAGCTACACATCAGCCATATTATACAGCTACACATGGCTCCATATTATACAGCAACACATGGCTTCGTATTATACAGCTACACATCAGCCATATTATACATTTACACATCAGCCATATTATACAGCTACACATGGCTCCATATTATACAGCTACACATCAGCCACATTATACAGCTACACATCAGCCATATTATACAGCTACACATCAGCCATATTATACAGCTACACATCAGCCATATTATACAGCTACACATCAGCCGTATTATACAGCTACACATCAGCCATATTATACAGCTACACATGGCTTCGTATTATACAGCTACACATGGCTCCGTATTATACAGCTACACATCAGCCATATTATACATTTACACATCAGCCATATTATACATTTACACATCAGCCATATTATACATTTACACATCAGCCATATTATACAGCTACACATCATCCATATTATACAGCTACACATCAGCCACATTATACAGCTACACATCAGCCATATTATACAGCTACACATCAGCCATATTATACAGCTACACATCAGCCATATTTTACAGCTACACATCAGCCATATTATACAGCTACACATCAGCCATATTATACATTTACACATCAGCCATATTATACAGCTACACATCAGCTATATTATACAGCTACACATCAGCTATATTATACAGCTACACATCAGCCATATTATACAGCTGCACATCAGCCATATTATACAGCTACACATCAGCCATATTATACAGCTACACATGGCTCCATATTATACAGCTACGCATGGCTCCATATTATACAGCTACACATCAGCCGTAATATACAG
>NW_022263494.1:37500-53319 GCF_002021735.2 Oncorhynchus kisutch | reverse complement strand
TGTAGGTTTAGAGGGGGCCTGACACCTATATTTCAGCCCAGAGGCTGAGCCTGACTTGTTCTACATCTGCTAACAATTCTCCTCAAAAAGGTTTCAAGGCATATTACTCCCTCATGTCAGAGTCTTTATGTTGTACTTATTACAGGAGAATGATTCTAGGATCTAGATTGAAATAGAGAACAGTGTCTATCTGAATGATTCTAGAATCTACATTGATATAGAGTACAGTGTCTATCTGAATGATTCTAGAATCTACATTTATATAGAGCACAGTGTCTATCTGAATGATTCTATAATCTACATTGATATAGAGTACAGTGTCTATCTGAATGATTCTAGAATCTATATTTATATAGAGCACAGTGTCTATCTGAATGATTCTATAATCTACATTGATATAGAGTACAGTGTCTATCTGAATGATTCTAGAATCTACATTTATATAGAGCACAGTGTCTATCTGAATGATTCTATAATCTACATTGCTAGAGAGCACTGTGTTTAGCTGAATGATTCTATAATCTACATTGATATAGAGCAGTGTCTATCTGAATGATTCTAGAATCTAGATTTATATAGAGCACAGTGTCTATCTGAATGATTCTAGAATCTTAATTGATATAAAGCACTGTGTCTATCTGAATGATTCTAGAATCTACATTTATAGAGCACAGTGTCTATCTGGATGATTCTAGAATTGTAATTGATATAAACACTGTGTCTATCTGAATGATTCTAGAATCTTAATTGATATAAAGCACTGTGTCTATCTGAATGATTCTAGAATCTACATTTATATAGAGCACAGTGTCTATCTGAATGATTCTAGAATCTACATTGATATAAAGCACAGTGTCTATCTGAATGACTCTAGAATCTTAATTGATATAAAGCACTGTGTCTATCTGAATGATTCTAGAATCTTAATTGATATAAAGCACTGTGTCTATCTGAATGATTCTAGAATCTTAATTGATATAAAGCACTGTGTCTATCTGAATGATTCTAGAATCTTAATTGATATAAAGCACAGTGTCTATCTGAATGACTCTAGAATCTTAATTGATATAAACACTGTGTCTATCTGAATGATTCTAGAATCTTAATTGATATAAAGCACTGTGTCTATCTGAATGATTCTAGAATCCACATTGCTAGAGAGCACTGTGTCTATTTGTATATTAGAAATGAAAGTAGACAACATACCTCTCTTCTCTGGCCTGTCTTGTCTCTTCCCTCTTGTCCATGTAATCCCGACTGATAATGTTCCAAGTAAGTGAGTGTGAGAGAGAAAGAGAGAAAGAGAGAGAGAGAGGGAGAGACAGTATGTGAAAAGAATGTGAGATCTATATCTTATTGTGCATATCAATTCATATTTGTTTTCATTCACATTCTATAGTACCTTTTTAAAAGACATCCTTAGTTAACCAATGGGACAATGTGAATAGTTGTAGATACTGTGGGAGAGAAATAGTCTGACATGACAGAGACACACAGACCAGAGGAGCTTTCCAGGGCTGTCTGACATCCAGGTCTTTATATGGCCATAGAAAACAAGTAAAAGGCAGGCCAGCAGGACTTTGTTTTCTGCCGAACCAACATATCCATGGCTGCACCCCAAATTGCACCCTATCCCATAATAAGTGCCCTACTTTTGACCAGAGACCTATGACCCAGTAGAGCTCCATTTGGGATGCAGACCATGTATCTCCTCCTTAGACTCACAGCATGTCCCTGACTGATGACCATAATAAACAGACAGACAGACAAGTATGTCCAGTTTCTAAACATCTCCAACTCATCTGATATATTGTGGAACAAAGCTCAGACTCTTATTCATCCCAGACAAAACTCCATCACTCATCACTCCAGCCGGTCACCTTACAGATAAGTGTATAAAGCTGTGGACAAAGTAGTTCTGTGTTTGATTCTGGTGAATTGGTTTGGGACTTTTAATGAGGAAACTGAACTGCAATGTAAACGTCAAAAGGACAATTCCATCTATGAGTAGTGTGATGTGATGCAGGTTGGGACTCACTTGAAGCGGGTCCTCTCCTCCCTCTCGATTTTCTGCAGTCGTTCCTCCCTCTCTTGTCTCCTCCTCTCTCTCTCTGCAGTCAGAGACTCCTGGTGTTGTCTGTAGGAGGAGGACAACAAGCTCCCCAGAGAAGGTCTGGGTAACCCAACAGAGGAAGACCATATTACTATTCCATTGGTCCTACTATGCTGGGCAAGCTAAAACAAGCGCACCTAAATTATTTGAAAGAAAATAAATAATATTTAACTCATCTGGAACTCATACACAGAGGTGGCTTGTTTCATTGATTGATTCATTGATTGGTTGAGTGCTGACCTGTCAGACTTGGAGTCCAGCTGTGGTGCCCCTGAGGTGGCAAAGGTGCGGTGTACAGGGGTGGTGGGGGCGCTGGCAACACCCTGGGAGCGGTGTACAGGGGTGGTGGGGGCGCTGGCGCTGGCTACACCCTGGGACCTGCCAGGGAGCGCCATGACGTGGCCTATGTGTCGGCTGGAAACAACAGGAGGAGGAGACATTGTTAATCACGGTTAGAATTCCCAACACTAAGGATGTGTGTCTCAAATGGCACCCTATTCCCAATATAGTGGGGCGGCGGGGTAGCCTAGTGGTTAGAGCGTTGGACTAGTAACCGGAAGGTTGCAAGTTCAAACCCCCGAGCTTACAAGGTACAAATCTGTCGTTCTGCCCCTGAACAGGCAGTTAACCCACTGTTCCTAGGCCGTCATTGAAAATAAGAATTTGTTCTTAACTGACTTGCCTGGTTAAATAAAGGTAAAATACATCAAATAGTGCACTATGGGCTCTGGTCAAAGGTATTGCACTATATACGGGGCGGCAGGTATCCTAGAGTGTTGGACCAGTAACCCGAAAGGTTGCTGGATCACAAGGTAAAAATCTGCCGTTCTGCCCCTGAGTTAACCCACTGTTCCCCGGTTGGCTGTCATTGTAAATAAGAATTTGTTCTTGCCTGGCTATATGTTTTTAAACATGAAGTATAAGGGATAGGGTATGCTTTGGGACACTGCCTCTGCCTGTGGAGGTCCTGAAAGGCAGTCGCCAGACACCCAAGACAAGCACACAGCCAAGAGCAACGGGACTTGAGTGGGATTCAACTTAAGGGAGGAAATGACTGTACTCAAGAGCAGAGCTGACCTCTAAACAACCCTGCTGCTTTTTAAGGTGCTTCTTAATGGCTCTGTTGAATGAGATAGTGAAGCAGGGAGCGTTGCATTCCAAGAGGTACTCAGCATGCAGCAGCAGGGTTCACTGCCATGTCGTGGTGTGTTTGATACAGTTGGAAAGCACTGACGCATCATTTAAATCTCCAGGGTGTCCAGGTCACCACTGTTGAATCACTAGGAATTCAGCTAAAAATAGCATTTAGAAATGTAGAAATTAGTTTCATGTAGAATTTGTTTCACTAAAGGGAACCGAATTCCCCTCAACCCCCCCTGAGTGTACAGTATCTAAATAGATGCCCTAAGATAGCAGAGGCTAGGTCCTACCTATAAGACTAGAAGACTAGTGTTAACCTGGAGGCTAAGTCTTACCTATAAGACTAGTGTTAACCTGGAGGCTAAGTCTTACCTATAAGACTAGTGTTAACCTGGAGGCTAAGTCTTACCTATAAGACTATAAGACTAGTGTTAACCTGGAGGCTAAGTCTTACCTATAAGACTAGTGTTAACCTGGAGGCTAAGTCTTACCTATAAGACTATACGACTAGTATTAACCTGGAGGCTAAGTCTTACGTATAAGACTAGTGTTAACCTGGAGGCTAAGTCTTACCTATAAGACTATAAGACTAGTGTTAACCTGGAGGCTAAGTCTTACCTATAAGACTAGTGTTAACCTGGAGGCTAAGTCTTACCTATAAGACTAGTGTTAACCTGGAGGCTAAGTCTTACTATAAGACTATACCTGGAGGACTATAAGAATAAGACTATGAACCTGGAGGCTAAGTCTTACCTATAAGACTAGTGTTAACCTGGAGGCTAAGTCTTACCTATAAGACTATAAGACTAGTGTTAACCTGGAGGCTAAGTCTTACCTATAAGACTATAAGACTAGTGTTAACCTGGAGGCTAAGTCTTACCTATAAGACTAGTATTAACCTGGAGGCTAAGTCTTACCTACGAGACTAGTATTTAACCTAGTGGCTAAGTTACCTATAAGACTAGAAGACTAGTGTTAACCTGGAGGCTAAGTCTTACCTATAAGACTAGTGTTAACCTGGAGGCTAAGTCTTACCTATAAGACTAGTGTTAACCTGGAGGCTAAGTCTTACCTATAAGACTAGTGTTAACCTGGAGGCTAAGTCTTACCTATAAGACTATTGTTAACCTGGAGGCTAAGTCTTACCTATAAGACTAGTGTTAACCTGGAGGCTAAGTCTTACCTATAAGACTATAAGACTAGGGTTACCTGGAGGCTAAGTCTTACCTATAAGACTAGTGTTAACCTGGAGGCTAAGTCTTACCTATAAGACTATACGACTAGTAGTTAACCTGGAGGCTAAGTCTTACTTATAAGACTAGTGTTAACCTGAGGCTAAGTCTTACCTATAAGACTATAAGACTAGTGTTAACCTGGAGGCTAAGTCTTACCTATAGAACTAGTGTTACCTGGAGGCTAAGTCTTACCTATAAGACTAGTGTTACCTGGAGGCTAAGCTTACCTATAAGACTATAAGAATAGTATGAACCTGGAGGCTAAGTCTTACCTATAAGACTATTATTAACCATGGAGGCTAAGTCGTACCTATAAGGACTATAAGACTAGTGTAACCTGGAGGCTAGTCTTACCTAGTAAGAGTATAAGACTAGTGTTAACCTGGAGGCTAAGTCTTACCTATAAGACTAGTGTTAACCTGGAGGCTAAGTCCTTACCTATAAGACTATACGACTAGTATTAACCTGGAGGCTAAGTCTTACGTATAAGACTAGTGTTAACCTGGAGGCTAAGTCTTACCTATAAGAACTATAAGACTAGTGTTAACCTGGAGGCTAAGTCTTACCTATAAGACTAGTGTTAACCTGGAGGCTAAGTCTTACCTATAAGACTAGTGTTAACCCTGGAGCTAAGTCTTACCTATAAGACTATAAGAATAGTATGAACCTGGAGGCTAAGTCTTACCTATAAGACTAGTATTAACCTGGAGGCTAAAACTTACCTATAAGACTATAAGACTAGTGTTAACCTGGAGGATAAGTCTTACCTATAAGACTATAAGACTAGTGTTAACCTGGAGGCTAAGTCTTACCTATAAGACTAGTATTAACCTGGAGGCTAAGTCTTACCTACGAGACTAGTATTAACCTAGTGGGCTAAGTTACCTATAAGACTAGAAGACTAGTGTTAACCTGGAGGCTAAGTCTTACCTATAAGACTAGTGTTAACCTGGAGGCTAAGTCTTACCTATAAGACTAGTGTTAACCTGGAGGCTAAGTCTTACCTATAAGACTAGTGTTAACCTAGAGGCTAAGTCTTACCTATAAGACTATAAGACTAGTATTAACCTGGAGGCTAAGTCTTACCAATAAGACTATAAGACTAGTGTTAACCTGGAGGCTAAGTCTTACCTATAAGACTAGTGTTAACCTAGCGGCTAAGTCTTACCTATAAGACTAGTGTTAACCTAGAGACTAAGTCTTACCTATAGACTAGTGTTAACCTAGAGGCTAAGTCTTACCTATAAGACTATAAGACTAGTATTAACCTGGAGGCTAAGTCTTACCAATAAGACTATAAGACTAGTGTTAACCTGGAGGCTAAGTCTTACCTATAAGACTAGTGTTACCTAGCGGCTAAGTCTTACCTATAAGACTAGTGTTAACCTAGAGGCTAAGTCTTACCTATAAGACTAGTGTTAGCACAGTGGCTAAGTCTTACCTATAAGACTAGTGTTAGCACAGTGGCTAAGTCTTACCTATAAGACTAGTGTTAGCACAGTGGCTAAGTCTTACCTATAAGACTAGTGTTAGCACAGTGGCTAAGTCTTACCTATAAGACTAGTGTTAGCACAGTGGCTAAGTCTTACCTATAAGACTAGTGTTAGCACAGTGGCTATGTCTTACCTATAAGACTAGTGTTAGCACAGTGGCTAAGTCTTACCTATAAGACTAGTGTTAGCACAGTGGCTAAGTCTTACCTATAAGACTAGTGTTAGCACAGTGGCTAAGTCTTACCTATAAGACTAGTGTTAGCACAGTGGCTAAGTCTTACCTATAAGACTAGTGTTAACCTAGCGGCTAAGTCTTACCTATAAGACTAGTGTTAACCTAGAGGCTAAGTCTTACCTATAAGACTAGTGTTAGCACAGTGGCTAGTCTTACCTATAAGACTAGTGTTAGCACAGTGGCTAAGTCTTACCTATAAGACTAGTGTTAGCACAGTGGCTAAAATCTTACCTATAAGACTAGTGTTTAGCACAGTGGCTAAGTCTTACCCTATAAGACTAGTGTTAGCACAGTGGCTAAGTCTTACCTATAAGACTAGTGTTAGCACAGTGGCTAAGTCTTACCTATAAGACTAGTGTTAGCACAGTGGGCTAAGTCTTACCTATAAGACTAGTGTTAGCACAGTGGCTAAGTCTTACCTATAAGACTAGTGTTAGCACAGTGGCTAAGTCTTACCTTCCAGCACTAACGGGTGCTCTAGATGTATACAATACAGCTGTTTGGCTGCTGAAGGGAAACAGTGAGGAGAGAGAGAGGAGAGGGACAGTCAAGTACAAATTGTAATGAAGGAAAGAAGCATGCAAGGGTTAAACACAAAGAAAACGGAAGTCCGGAGAACGATTGACTGAAGGATTGTAGCAAGATACATGGTGATTCCAAGAAGCAAGAGAATATTTCTGCCCCTCCCCCCACCGACACGGACTCTACATACTCTTTAAAAACTATCAAACCTTTTTAAAATTCCCATAAAGCCCACAGTTGAAAGACCTATACTTCCTGGTGGGTCATTAAAGACTAGGATGATATGGGATAGGAGGTAGGGAGTGTTCTACTGTAGGCCTACACACTGAGGCACTTCTGGCCTGGTCTGTTCACAATATGGCAACACTACTTTCCATCCTATCTCTGTTGCTGCAGCTCCACACAACATTACAGACATCTAAGAGACACTCAAACGTGAGTTATGGTGCATTTTCATTTTTGAATTTTATTTTCTAGGCATGTCTGGGTTTAACTGTGGTGCAACGCCACAATGAAAGACAGATGAGCAGTAAATGTCAGGAAAACGTAGTGTTCTCAACTGGAGTTGCACATCTACCAGCGGACTCAGTCAAGGAAATGATACGTCTTTGTTGAAATTCTTCTCTTTCTTTTCCCCCCTGTGTATGCGTGCCATCCGGGATGGATGATAGAAGCAACATAAAACAAAACACAGCGGACAGGAAATGTAGCAGCCTACTGGGCATCTGGTGTTAAACTATCTTTAAAAGGCCCAATGCAGAAGTTTCTATCTCAATATCAAATCATTTCTGGATAAACATTAAGTACCTCACAGTGATTTTCTTTCAGTTCAAATGGGCAACAAGAAACAAAAATAGCTTCTTAGGAAAGAGCCATTTCTCAAGCATGAATTTAGCTAGGACTATCTGGGAGTGGTGAGTACGGAGGGGGAAAACTGAAACTAGCTGTTATTGGCAGAGAGGTTTGTAAATCTCTCTCTTATTGGTTGTGGAGCCGGTTCAGAAAGGAAACCCCAGGGTGGTGACATCAGCTGATAACATCAGCAGATATTGCACCAATTGGATTCAACACTCTACTTCCATTCGGTCTATTTAAGTTGACCAGTTGTACACATGCTTCCCTGGATGCTGGATGGCACGTGAATGCATGTCTTTTGCTGTCGTTGTTGCTGTAACTAGCTGTTACTCGCTATGCTTGCTGATTGTGATATCCCACCACCAGCCCAGCCTCCACCTGTGGGTTGTGTGTGTCTTTCTTCAGGGGATTTGGTACAAGCATGCTGTGCTCACTACCTGCACTTATGTCATCCTCTTCACATGTCGCTTGTCTCTGGCAGTGAGCTGGCCTGAAGGAGCAGAGCCCTAATGCCAAGACTATTCATTGTCATTTTTTCTAACGAATGGTTAAATGTACATGTGTTTGTTTCATTTCTGAAACTCATCTACCATGGTGATGTCACCAGGCAGGCCAGAACTTTCAGGCTGAGGCGGAGATTTCAGGCGGTCTTTTAAATCAGTTCTTACACTAAAAGGGTATTTTCATTATTTTCACAATTTCATAGTATTATTCTAACCTCATAGTGTGGAAATATATATACAACACAGGAAAATCAAATGTTTACTGCACTGGGCCTTTAAAGGTCAAAGGAATGGCGAGGCAAGCTAAAGATGTGTTCAACTGGACACAAGTTAAAGCATACATAACATGCATGAGGGAGACCATCTACAAGTGCCTCGTAGGCCACGGAAAGCAAATATGACTCGACAACACAGAATCTGTCTGACACGGTAGACATTAACACTATGTCTATACCCCTGTACAAAAGACATTCAGTACGGCAGCTTCTCAGCCAAGTGGATTGTGAGGGAGCAAGCCAGGTAGACATGAAGACACAGACACCAGTGTTGAGGGATGACAGTGTATATTAAGAATTGGGGAGGTATTCCTTCATAGTGAATGTAATGCCAGAGGTGAAGAAGTGAACTGTAGAGCTCCTGTTGCTGCTGCACCTCTACCTGTAGCGCTGTTGTCTGGCCACGCCCCTCTCAACACACTCCTCGGCCTCAGCAGAGGCAGACACCTGGCTCAGGTCCACATCAGAGAGGAGTGGGAGGGGCTTGGGCGGTTGGAGGTAAGACTGACTATGTCCCCTCGAGGGGGAGGAGGAGCAGGAGGGGGAGGAAGAGGTGCTGTGCTGTTGGCCCAGAGGGTGGGCAGTGCCTGGCAGTCTCCCCCAGCCAAGCGCTATGGAAGTAGATCTGGGACTGGGAGAGACCACCTGGGGGTTAGAGCCAGTGTTTCTAGGGGGGTGGACACAGGGGCCATAGGGCTGGCCACGACCACACACTCTCTCTCTCTCTGAGGCGTCAGGGATGAGGTTGACCATACAGTGAAGAGGAGAACACAGCTAGAGGAGTCCTCTACTGCCTGCAGGAGCGCCATGCTAAAACAACAGAGTAACAGAGCAAAGGGGAGGATAAAGGGGGGTGGGGTGTAGCCAAGGGGAATACATTACAACGTTCCAATAACAGATATGCTTTTTTTGACACACCCATACACTGTTAACACACTATACATCGTCCAGGAAGGGAGAGATGGATGGAGGACAAGACTGAACGAAAGATATGGAAGAAGAGGTTCTATTTGGGGGAAAACCTGTTTTCCTGAAATACCTGTGGAAGACCTTTCTAGTGGTCTCTGTGATATCATGACTCTCATCATCTTCCTCATCCTCCTCCTCCTCTTCCTCCTCCTCCTCTTCCTCCTCTCTGAAAAGGAGGGGTGGAGGGATGGATGGAGGGGAGGGGAGGGAGAAAATAGACGGGAAAGAGTAGAAAGAGGAAAAGGAGGAGAAATGCAACAGACAACATGAACAAAATACAGTAGAAACTGTCTAGAAAAAGAGACAAAGAAGTGACAGACAGAATGCAGTACACACAGCACACCCTGTCAAAACTGACAAGGGAGGTAAAAATGTGTACACAAGGCAGTATAGTTCAAAGAGGTTCATAGCTTTTAGTTAGTATGTCCTCATTTCATTCATTACATACAGTGCTTGATAACATTACAAAACAGCATGAGAACTGACTAAATCAATGTCAGCTAACCATCTGGCACACATCAGCAGCTCTGGACCAGCCTGTAACATCTTAGGGACCAGTAACGGTCCCCGGACCAGTGATCATAGTGTATATCCCAAATGGCACCCTATTCCCTATATAGTGCACTACTTTTGACCAGAGCCATATGGACTTTGGTCAAAAGTAGTGCACAATGTAGGAGAATGGTGTCACTTGAGAAGTAACCATTGACTAGTCTGTGACTGTGTGGTCATATCTGGAGGGTTTTAATTGATAAAGGATTGTCGCATACATCATTTGCATACGAGAGTCTTTCTAGGGCCATTGTGCTGTCAGGTTTCCTCTGACCCACCCGCCTGTGTTTCATTACCGATATGGAAAACACTGATCTTCAAAGGCGGTCTGAATTTCCTGTGTGTGGTGGACTGGACTGGTGGGAGTCAGTATCATATAACCCTCTGGGTTCAAATGAACTATCTGCAGAACCGAACTGGAGCGCTACCAGAAATGCTACCAGAAATGCTACCAAAAATGCTACCAGAAATGCTACCAGAAATGCTACCCAGAAATGCTAGTTAAAGAGAAGTGTCATTACTAATGGTGGACAGTATGATGCTGTGTGTGGCAGGGTGAAAGGTAACCATCACATTGTGCCTTCAGAAAGTATTCCCACCCCTTGTCCTTTTCCACATTTTGTTGAATATTTTTTATTTTTAACAATTTGATTAAAATTACAAGCTGAAATGTCTTGAGTCAATAAGTATTCAACCCCTTTGTTATGGCTGAAATAAGTTCAGGAGTAAAGATTTGCTGAACAAGTCACATAATACGTTGCTCTGTGTGCAATAATAGTGTTCAACATGAGTTTTGAATGACTACCTCATCTCTGTACCCCACACATACAATTATCTGTAAGGTCCCTAAGTAGAGCAGTGCATTTGAAAAACCTATTTAACCACAAAGACCAGGGAGGTTTTCCAATGCCTCGCACCTATTGGTCGATAGGTCAAAATAAAAAAGCAGACATTGAATATCCCTTTGAGCATGGTGGTTATTAATTACACTTTGGATGGTGTATCAATACACACAGTCACTACAAAGTATGAGGCCAATGGCGACTTTAAAACACTTACAGAGTTTAATGGCTGTGATAGGAGGAAAATGAGGATGGATCAACAACATTGTAGTTACTCCACAATACTAACCTAATTGAAAGAGTGAAAAGGAAGCCTGTACAGAATCAAAATATTCCAAAACATGCATCCTTTTTACAACAAGGCACTAAAGTAATACTGCAAAAAATGTGGCAAAGCAATTCCCTTTTTGTCCTGAATACAAAGTTTTATGTTTAGGGCAAACCTAATACAACATATTGTACCACTCTCCATATTTTTAAGCATAATTGTGGCTGCATCATGTTATGGGTATGCTTATAATCATTTTTAGGACAACAAATAAATGGAATGGAGGAAAACTTAGTTCAGTCTGCTGATCACCAGACCTTGGGAGATGAATTCACCTTTCAGAAGGACAATAACCTAAAACACAAGGCCAAATCTACATTGGAGTTGCTTAGCAAGAAGACAGTGGATACTCCTGAGTGGCCCAGCTACAGTTTAGATTTACAACTGTTTGAAAATCTATTGCAAGACCTGGAAATTGTTGTCTAGCAATAATTAACAACCAATTTGACAGAGCTTGAAGAATTTTGAATAGAATAATGGGCAAGTGTTACACAATCCAGGTGTGGAAAGCTCTTAGAGACTTACCCAGAAAGACTCACAGCTGAAATCGCATCCAAAGTTGATTCTACAAAGTATTGACCCAGGGGTGTGAATACTTATGTAAATGAGATGTTGCAGTATTTACATTTCAATAGGCATTATTATTTTGCTTTAGTTAAGCGTGAATTCCTAGTGGTTGTGTACACATTAACATTATTGAAGTAAAACTATTTCAGTGTTGGTTGAAATTCAACAAATACTCCCTCAAAGGGAAACATGACTTGTGACAGATAGGACACACCGCCAAATGGTACCTTTACTGCCAAAAGTAGTGCACTACATAGGTAATAGGGTGTCATTTGGGACACGAGCACAGTAATAACTAATAATAACTCCTAATAACCAATAATAACTCCTGATAATGAATAATACCTCCTAATAACCAATAATAACTCCTAATAATGAATAATAACTCCTAATAATTCCTATCACTGTTTACAGAAGGTTCCTATTTCCTTCAGCAGCTCCACGAGCTCACAAAACGTTGACAGTCTGAAGATGAATCTAAACGTCACTTTGAAACAGCAGCCCGTGCTCTGTCTCTCTTTTATTACTATATAATGACGTTCTTCATTCATATTGACTCTGGTTGGAACACACACATCTGTCCCAGACTATAACGTAATACAACACTGGCAGTCGAACCCTTTCCTGTTCTGAACTGTATCGTGGATCCAGAATCATCTGTGTGTTTTCCAATTCCTCACAGCTGACTTCTCTGGGTAGTGAAGTAAAAATAAACCGAACCACTTCAGCTGACCATTTAAGATCATATTGGCAAGTTTCAGTTAATAACAGAAGCAGGGATATGCTTCTCCCTTTAACCCATTCACACTTTCTACCTCTCCCTTTCCCCTTCTCCTGTTTGCCCCACCCATCACCCACTCTCCTCCGCTCCAACTCACCTTTCGCTGACGTCGTCGATGCCCTGGCCTCCGAAGGGCAGGAAGCTACCGTTGTGTCCTCCGTGAGAGTGAGGGCTGCTGGGGGAAGTAGGGGCTGAGGTGATTCCTCTCCCATTCTGGAGGGAGTGTCTCCGGCTGCGTCTCCTCTCCAGGCCTCGCCGGTCGTTGGTGCCCCCCACGCTGGCACGCCGCCGGTTCTTCCGACCCACGGTAGTTGGCTGGCTCTCGTCGTCCCCGTCCTCATGGCGCAGAGTAGTCTGGAGGCACAACAGGGAACAGTTAGACTAGCAGGGGACATGAGGTCCCAAGCAGACATGGGTCAACACTTAGGACCATTCCATTAGTCCCATTGAGGACAAACTAAATCAAGCTGGTTAAGTATTTATTTGTATATTTGACCAAGTTTTGTACCTATAGTGCTCTGGTAGTATTTCTACAACAAACTAGTTAAGTGACTAAGCCAGGAAGTGAATTCCACTAAGCCGAGGAGGTGGAGGTACCTCGTAGATGTTAAACTGCTCCATGAGGTCCAGGTCTGTTCCCTTCCTGCTACGGTGTCTCTGAGACATGGCCTCCATGCCCTGCTCCTCCAAACAGTCCACCACGTCATAGAATGAGTCCTGGTCAGGCAGGCCCGCTAGAGTCTGAAACACACACACAAATCTCATCATTTGGGAGAGAGAGAGAGAGAGAGAGAGTTGTAAAGAGAGAGATGTAGAAATAGATGTAATTCGAGAGAGAGAGAGATGTAGAAAGAGTGAAAGAAATAGAAGACAAAGAGATGCGAGTGAAATGTAGAGAGAGAAAAATATGTAGAGAGAGAGAGAGAGAAAAAGAGATGAAGAGAGAGAGAGGAATGAAGAGAGACCGACCTTGTTGATGAGGGTCATGGCATACACCAGCAGCTCTGTGTCCACCCCATCCTTCTCCTCCAGAATCTCCATGGCATTGGACCACAGCTTACAGCCTGCACCACAAAGCATGCACCACACAGTCGGTCCAAAGGTACCACAATCCACCTATGCTCTGCATTCAAATAAACCATATATATAGAGAAAATACACTTTGAACAGAACCATATGGATATCAGGAGTAGATCATGTGATATTAGACTAATAGAAGCTGAAACAGTAATGATATCAGGAGTAGATCATGTGATATTAGACTAATAGAAGCTGAAACTGTAATGATATCAGGAGTAGATCATGTGATATTAGACTAATAGAAGCTGAAACTGTAATGATATCAGGAGTAGATCATGTGATATTAGACTAATAGAAGCTGAAACTGTAATGATATCAGGAGTAGATCATGTGATATTAGACTAATAGAAGCTGAAACTGTAATGATATCAGGAGTAGATCATGTGATATTAGACTAAGAGAAGCTGAAACTGTAATGATATCAGGAGTAGATCATGTGATATTAGACTAATAGAAGCTGAAACTGTAATGATATCAGGAGTAGATCATGTGATATTAGACTAATAGAAGCTGAAACAGTAATGATATCAGGAGTAGATCATGTGATATTAGACTAATAGAAGCTGAAACAGTAATGATATCAGGAGTAGATCATATGATATTAGACTAATAGAAGCTGAAACTGTAATGATATCAGGAGTAGATCATGTGATATTAGACTAATAGAAGCTGAAACAGTAATGATATCAGGAGTAGATCATGTGATATTAGACTAATATAAGCTGAAACTGTAATGATATCAGGAGTAGATCATGTGATATTAGACTAATAGAAGCTGAAACAGTAATGATATCAGGAGTAGATCATGTGATATTAGACTAATATAAGCTGAAACTGTAATGATATCAGGAGTAGATCATGTGATATTAGACTAATAGAAGCTGAAACTGTAATGATATCAGGAGTAGATCATGTGATATTAGACTAATATAAGCTGAAACTGTAATGATATCAGGAGTAGATCATGTGATATTAGACTAATAGAAGCTGAAACAGTAATGATATCAGGAGTAGATCATGTGATATTAGACTAATATAAGCTGAAACTGTAATGATATCAGGAGTAGATCATGTGATATTAGACTAATAGAAGCTGAAACAGTAATGATATCAGGAGTAGATCATGTGATATTAGACTAATAGAAGCTGAAACTGTAATGATATCAGGAGTAGATCATGTGATATTAGACTAATAGAAGCTGAAACTGTAATGATATCAGGAGTAGATCATGTGATATTAGACTAATAGAAGCTGAAACAGTAATGATATCAGGAGTAGATCATGTGATATTAGACTAATAGAAGCTGAAACAGTAATGATATCAGGAGTAGATCATGTGATATTAGACTAATAGAAGCTGAAACTGTAATGATATCAGGAGTAGATCATGTGATATTAGACTAATAGAAGCTGAAACAGTAATGATATCAGGAGTAGATCATGTGATATTAGACTAATAGAAGCTGAAACAGTAATGATATCAGGAGTAGATCATGTGATATTAGACTAATAGAAGCTGAAACAGTAATGATATCAGGAGTAGATCATGTGATATTAGACTAATAGAAGCTGAAACAGTAATGATATCAGGAGTAAATCATGTGATATTAGACTAATAGAAGTTGAAACAGTAATGATATCAGGAGTAGATCATGTGATATTAGACTAATAGAAGCTGAAACTGTAATGATATCAGGAGTAGATCATGTGATATTAGACTAATAGAAGCTGAAACTGTAATGATATCAGGAGTAGATCATATGATATTAGACTAATATAAGCTGAAACTGTAATGATATCAGGAGTAGATAATTTGATATTAGACTAATAGAAGCTGAAACAGTAATGATATCAGGAGTAAATCATGTGATATTAGACTAATAGAAGTTGAAACAGTAATGATATCAGGAGTAGATAATGTGATATTAGACTAATATAAGCTGAAACTGTAATGATATCAGGAGTAGATCATGTGATATTAGACTAATAGAAGCTGAAACAGTAATGATATCAGGAGTAAATCATGTGATATTAGACTAATAGAAGTTGAAACAGTAATGATATCAGGAGTAGATCATGTGATATTAGACTAATAGAAGTTGAAACTGTAATGATATCAGGAGTAGATCATGTGATATTAGACTACTAGAAGTTGAAACAGTAATGATATCAGGAGTAGATCATGTGATATTAGACTAATAGAAGCTGAAACTGTAATGATATCAGGAGTAGATAATGTGATATTAGACTAATAGAAGCTGAAACTGTAATGATATCAGGAGTAGATCATGTGATATTAGACTAATAGAAGCTGAAACTGGACTAGTT
>NW_022263494.1:0-35000 GCF_002021735.2 Oncorhynchus kisutch | reverse complement strand
TCAGAGGATGGATGCATGTTTTACAGTTGTTATATGGTCAAATGCAAAAGTACAATGATATTTCCTTTGGTGACTTCGTACTGTACCTTGGATCCAACGAGTGTGTAAAGCCATTGGACGGTTTCGTTGTGACTTATGAGGCCGTTCATTCCATCCACATACAGCATGATCTGTCCCAGAGCTGGAGAGAGACAGAGAGAGGAAGAGTTGAATTGAATTGAGAGAGAGTGGGCGAGAGAGAGAGAGAGAGAGAGAGAGAGAGAGAGAGAGAGAGAGAGAGAGAGAGAGAGAGAGAGAGAGAGAGAGAGAGAGAGAGAGAGAGAGAAAGAGGATTTGAAGAGAAAGAGAGAGACGCTTGTTTCTGCAGCTCTGTGTTTGGTTACAAGAATGGGCCCGTTGCACATGAATCTGATGAGTTGTCATAAAAATACCAGGGAACAAATGAAAGATGGGGCTAGTTCTGTCTGTGCCATGGCAGGCAGTGCTGTGGCGCTCCCTCCCCTCTCCTCTATCTAGGTTAGACACACATCTGCCATTCCAGTTATGTTCTTCTCTTCTGTTTGCCATAAGACTGACTGCACAGACCCATATCCATCTGTCCTGCACATCACCCCCAAGAGTGGGAAAAACCTCCTCACTGATGTTCCCTATACTCTTTAGAAATCTATAAGCCTCTAAAGAGAGTGACTCATGTGAGGAACAGTATGCTGGACCAATTAGGAAGAGATAACTAACTCTTTAGGAGAGCGACAGCAAGCACATCACCATAGAAACACAACACTGTACCAGTTAGGAAGAGATAACTAACTCTTTAGGAGAGAGACAGCAAGCACATCACCATAGAAACACAACACTGGACCAATTAGGAAGAGATAACTAACTCTTTAGGAGAGAGACAGCAAGGGCATCACCATAGAAACACAACACTGGACCAATTAGGAAGAGATAACTAACTCTTTAGGAGAGAGACAGCAAGCACATCACCATAGAAACACAACACTGGACCAATTAGGAAGAGATACCTAACTCTTTAGGACAGAGACAGCAAGGACATCAACTAGAACAGTTAGGAAGAGATAACTAACTGTTTAGGAGAGAGACAGCAAGGACATCACCATAGAAACACAACACTGGACCAATTAGGAAGAGATACCTAACTCTTTAGGAGAGAGACAGCAAGGACATCAACTGGACCAGTTAGGAAGAGATAACTAACTCTTTAGGAGAGAGACAGCAAGGACATCACCATAGAAACACAACACTGGACCAGTTAGGAAGAGATAACTAACTCTTTAGGAGAGCGACAGCAAGCACATCACCATAGAAACACAACACTGGACCAGTTAGGAAGAGATAACTAACTCTTTAGGAGAGCGACAGCAAGCACATCACCATAGAAACACAACACTGGACCAATTAGGAAGAGATAACTAACTCTTTAGGAGAGAGACAGCAAGCACATCACCATAGAAACACAACACTGGACCAGTTAGGAAGAGATAACTAACTCTTTAGGAGAGAGACAGCAAGCACATCACCATAGAAACACAACACTGGACCAGTTAGGAAGAGATAACTAACTCTTTAGGAGAGACAGCAAGGACATCACCATAGAAACACAAGAGACGGAACTACAGAACATCAATAGTGGCAGACAAGGGATCTTTCCTTTCCTTGACATGTAGATAATGCTAACCAGATTGTCACTAATGTTGGAATGCCTCTGACCTAGCTCCAGCTGCACTGTAGACATACACTATAGGAGACAGACTCATTCCCCCATTCATGCAAAGTTACCAACACTGTATGAGCAGAAAGTTCAACAACATCTGATATGAACACACGTTGAAGATATCCATTCATTTCAGATTGCTATGAAGTCAGAATAATGACCTTCCAAATAATGACAGACATGATCTACAGTTGAACCAATGCCAGATGACAACAGAGAGGTATACTGAATAAGTGTGTTCTTTCTTTGACTGGGTTGTTCTCATCTGCCGTGTCTAACTGTCTGTGTGATGGAGGGTTCTCTATCTATAGGTGGTTGCTAAGTGTTACTATAATTAACAGAGCCCAGTTGACTTAAACAACGACTTGTTGATCGACACAAAATAATACCACTGAATATTAGGAGAATGGAACACATTCTAGCCATGCTTGGAAAGGATACATCCTAGCCATGCCTGGATAAGACACATTCTAGCCATGCTTGGATAAGATACATTCTAGCCATGCTTAGATAAGATACATTCCAGCCATGCTTAGATAAGATACATTCCAGCCATGCTTGGATAAGATACATTCTAGCCATGCTTGGATAAGATACATTCTAGCCATGCTTAGATAAGATACATTCCAGCCATGCTTAGATAAGATACATTCTAGCCATGCTTAGATAAGATACATTCTAGCCATGCTTAGATAAGATACATTCTAGCCATGCTTGGATAAGATACATTCCAGCCATGCTTAGATAAGACACATTCCAGCCAGCCTTAGATAAGACACATTCTAGCCATGCTTAGATAAGATACATTCTAGCCATGCTTAGATAAGATACATTCTAGCCATGCTTAGATAAGACACATTCCAGCCAGCCTTAGATAAGATACATTCTAGCCATGCTTAGATAAGACACATTCCAGCCAGCCTTAGATAAGATACATTCTAGCCATGCTTAGATAAGATACATTCTAGCCATGCTTAGATAAGATACATTCTAGCCATGCTTAGATAAGACACATTCTAGCCATGCTTGGATAAGATACATTCCAGCCATGCTTAGATAAGACACATTCCAGCCAGCCTTAGATAAGACACATTCTAGCCATGCTTAGATACGATACATTCCAGCCAGCCTTAGATAAGACCCATTCCAGCCATGCTTAGATAAGACACATTCTAGCGATGCTTGGATAAGACACATTCTAGCGATGCTTAGATAAGATACATTCCAGCCAGCCTTAGATAAGACACATTCCAGCCATGCTTGGATAAGACAACCTGTGGAGATGGCTTCCACCACATACTGACCGTGTTGTACCAGATTGTAGTACACCATCATCATCACCATCATCAAATATCACCTTATAATAATGATGTCCTGTTGTTGTTGTTGAGAGTTGACTCTTACACACACACACACACACACACACACACACACACACACACACACACACACACACACACACACACACACACACACACACACACACACACACACACACACACACACACACACACACACACACACACACACACACACACACACAGCTGGTGTGAGAGAGTGGTCAGGGACAGAGACATTACTCTACCCCCACTTTGCAGTAAATCAACCAAGCAGGTCCAGAGTTTTCAGACAGACATGGGCCTCAAACAAAACACAACATTCAGTGAAGAAGAAGTGTCTGTCCAGTCCAGTCATCCCTCAGTTTGTCAGACAGTCACAACTGAAAGGGAAATATTTGAGCAGCCTTGCTCACCGGACCCTGACACGACTTCCATTTGTAACAGGATACATAAATAAGGGTCATAACAGGAGCTGAGGGACCTCTATGGGAGGGCACTAAAAATGCACCCTGGGCTTCCGTACGTTGAGGAGGGAAACAGAAAAGGGGGGGAGGATGAGAAAAGAGGGTAACAAATAGCCGTGGATAGGGTTGGATGGAGCAAAGCACAAAAAAGCTTCCTTTTTTTAGGGGGTTGGTTTGTTATAGGCTAAGAGTGAAATGCTCTGTGAGTTAATATTTGAGTTAAGTTCAAGCTGCAGTGTGTAACTTTTTGGGGCGACCCTGACAAATTCACATAGAAATGAGTCTAAGAAGCAGTAGATCTATGTCGATGCTTTCCCTTCTTAAGTTTCAGCATCACTTTACACCACTACAGACCACCGGGACCAGCACCACTTTACACCAGTACAGACCACCGGGGCCAGCACCACTTTACACCACTACAGACCACCGGGACCAGCACCACTTTACATCACTCCACACCACTGGGGCCAGCACCACTTTACACCAGTACAGACCACCGGGACCAGCACCACTTTACACCACTACAGACCACCGGGACCAGCATCACTTTACACCACTACAGACCACCGGGACCAGCACCACTTTACATCACTCCACACCACTGGGACCAGCACCACTTTACACCACAACAGAACACCGGGACCAGCACCACTTTCCACCACTAAAGACCACAGGGACCAGCACCACTTTACACCACTACAGAACACCGTGACCAGCACCACTTTACACCACTCCACACAACCGGGACCAGTACCACCTTACACCACTACAGAACACTGGGACCAGCACCACTTTACACCACTACAGAACACTGGGACCAGCATCACTTTACACCACTACCCACCACCGGGGCCAGCACCACCTTACACCACTACAGAACACTGGGACCAGCACTACTTTACACCACTACAGAACACCGGGACCAGCACCACTTTACACCACTCCACACCACTGGGACCAGCACCACTTTACACCACTCCACACCACCGGGACCAGCACCACTTTACACCACTACAGACCACCGGGACCAGCACCACTTTACACCACTCCACACCACCGGGACCAGCACCACTTTACACCACTACCCACCACCGGGGCCAGCACCACCTTACACCACTACAGAACACTGGGACCAGCACCACTTTACACCACTCCACACCACCGGGACCAGCACCACTTTACACCACTACCCACCACCGGGGCCAGCACCACCTTACACCACTACAGAACACTGGGACCAGCACCACTTTACACCACTCCACACCACCGGGACCAGCACCACTTTACACCACTCCACACCACTGGGACCAGCACCACTTTACACCACTCCACACCACTGGGACCAGCACCACTTTACACCACTCCACACCACCGGGACCAGCACCACTTTACACCACTCCACACCACCGGGACCAGCACCACTTTACACCACTCCACACCACCGGGACCAGCACCACTTTACACCACTACAGAACACTGGGACCAGCACCGCTTTACACCACTCCACACCACCGGGACCAGCACCACTTTACACCACTACAGAACACTGGGACCAGCACCACTTTACACCACTCCACACCACCGGGACCAGCACCACTTTACACCACTCCACACCACCGGGACCAGCACCACTTTACACCACTCCACACCACTGGGACCAGCACCACTTTACACCACTACAGAACACTGGGACCAGCACCACTTTACACCACTCCACACCACCGGGACCAGCACCACTTTACACCACTCCACACCACCGGGACCAGCACCACTTTACACCACTCCACACCACCGGGACCAGCACCACTTTACACCACTACAGAACACTGGGACCAGCACCACTTTACACCACTCCACACCACCGGGACCAGCACCGCTTTACACCACTCCACACCACCGGGACCAGCACCACTTTACACCACTACAGAACACTGGGACCAGCACCACTTTACACCACTCCACACCACCGGGACCAGCACCACTTTACACCACTCCACACCACTGGGACCAGCACCACTTTACACCACTCTACTGGGCAGAGCACCAGTTGCTCTCTCTGTAACTGTATGTTGAGATAGAAGATAAACAGGGGGTGAAAACACCCAGTATAAACATACATCATGCATCTAAGGCAGGACAACTAGTTGTGTCTGTCTGTCAGTCTGTGTGAGTCTGGTTGCTGACAGAGGAGAACAGTCTGGAAAGCCATGAAAGAGAAAGTTCAAATGAGGAAGAATACTTGTCATGCATGTGTGTTTCGGGACATTTATTTCTGATCAATGTAAAATCATTTTGGAATACTCAGATTTTCATATTCATCTGCAAGTACTTTTCCATACTCCATGTCACTGGAGCAGAGTATCAGGAAGAGAAAAAATAAAGACTATTTGAACCCAGGTCTGCCTCAGAGCACAGTGCTGTGTGCCAGTTTGTCATTGTGAGGAGTCAAAACGGAAACTGTTTCAGTGGAACTACAAGGAGAGGTCTGCAGACCAGACCCAGGTGGCTACTGTTGTATGTTTCCCAGTCTGTCTATCCCATCCCATGCGTGGGGGTAGGACACATGATGAATGTGCTGCCTGCTCCGTTTGGGTCCAAGATTCCCAGGTGCAGCTGTACTGTTTGTCTCTTTGGCAATGTCCCAAATGGCACCCTATGCCCTACATAGTGCACTACTCTTGACTAGAGCCCTTTGGGCCCTAGTAGTGCGGTATGTAGGGAATAGGGTTCCATTTCACATGCAGTCTGTCTGTCTGTCAGTCTGTCTGTCTGTCAGTCTGTCTGTCCATCCACTGTTGCTGCTGCTAACCAATCAGGCCTATTTACTCACAACATGTCAGGATAGAACATTCCTCACACTCCACCTCTCTCTCCACTGGAATGATAGAAGTGTGTGTGTGTGTATGTGTGTGTGTGTGTGTGTGTGTGTGTGTAGAAGAGGGTTGTATTTTCAGAAGTGTGTCAAAGCCAGAGGAGTGAGCATGTACAGACGGACGGACGGGCGGACGGACACAGACGGACACAGACGGACACAGACGGACACAGATGGACACAGACGGACACAGACAGACACAGACAGACAGACAGACAGACAGACAGACAGACAGACAGACAGACAGACAGACAGACAGACAGACAGACAGACAGACAGACAGACAGACAGACAGACAGACAGACAGACAGACAGACAGAGTGCCTGCCGTATCAAAGCAGACCACATCAGAGTGTGCTTACTAAAAGGTGATTAACCCTCCCGGGTTAGAGGAGACTCTCCTGCGACTCACCCTCTCTGCTATGACAGTGGTGCTGACAGAGGAGTGACTAGAGTAATGAGTTAATATACAGCTGTTCAACCAGCGTGACTTTGTAATGAATTCCTACAGTATGTGTTGTCACAAGGGATCTGTGCGGCTTGTGAGAAGTGGATTATAAAGTGAGAATGAACGAACCGCCCAACGATGCGAAACATGTCAAACTTTGATTTCTCTCTCTCCATACCAAGAATTTGGTGTCAGGTTACATATGTTGCATGGTTGTGTTCTCAACGAGGAAACTGGTTCCATCCGTCTTCCAGTTCTAACCACCGATCCCTCCAATGAACGTAATGGGTCCCACTGCAAGCAAACATAAGAGCTCTAAAGCCTACGAAGATAACCACACATTGACTTCAAATGATTGATAATGGTCATGACCTTAGCTTGGTACCTCTTAGGCCACATGGGTATTTTAAGTTGGTAGCTGACCTTTGACCCACAATGTTATTCTAAATGTCTTATTTGTGCAGCACACCTGTGCAGACCAGAACACAGTACCCATCGACTGAACTACCAGTACATTCACAGGAATGTCCATTAACGACAGCTAGGTGAGAAGTGACTGGTCTCTAATGAGGCTCTTTACGCCTGTGGATACAGAACATTAATGTTGTCTTTAATGACAGTACACACCTTATTGATGTTTCAGAGTAGCAACAATCAGTAGAAAAGCTGAAAGATTCATGGAGAAAACATCATGTAAAGGACTATCCTAGGTGTAGCAGCTACATTAAGAGACTGCTGGGAAATGGTTTTAGGAAACATCAAATCAGCAATCACCTGAGAAGTCCCAGCAACTGAACATTATTTCCACATCATTGTCAATCAATTACCCATGAAACAGGCCTGGAAAAAACTATTTGGATACCACAAAAAAAAGTTGCTTGCATATTGCAGCTGTGGTGGCTATTGTTGTTGTGATCATAATCATTTCATAATGGCCCACTTCCAATTCCAGGTCAACTCCCACGCAACTTAAAAAGCAAATGTGGAACATTGCAGATAGAAATGTCAAGAATAGAGCGGACCTGATAACTTATTCTACATGTTAGAAAGACATGTTCTATATAATGTATTTCTATCTGAACGTTCCATAACGTTATGTCCTGCTGAGCGTTCAACAACACTGGCCCTGCGTATGGTACTGTAACGTGTACTGTGTGATCGTTACTGGCATGAGGAGCAGAGTGGAGCTATAGAGGTGAACCTCCTGATCCAGACATGAGGAGCAGAGTGGAGCTATAGAGGTGAACCTCCTGATCCAGACATGAGGAGCAGAGTGGAGCTATAGAGGTCAACCTCCTGATCCAGACATGAGGAGCAGAGTGGAGCTATAGAGGTCAACCTCCTGGTCCAGACATGAGGAGCAGAGTGGAGCTATAGAGGTGAACCTCCTGGTCCAGACATGAGGAGCAGAGTGGAGCTATAGAGGTGAACCTCCTGATCCAGACATGAGGAGCAGAGTGGAGCTATAGAGGTGAACCTCCTGATCCAGACATGAGGAGAAGAGTGGAGCTATAGAGGTGAACCTCCTGATCCAGACATGAGGAGCAGAGTGGAGCTATAGAGGTGAACCTCCTGATCCAGACATGAGGAGCAGAGTGGAGCTATAGAGGTGAACCTCCTGGTCCAGACATGAGGAGCAGAGTGGAGCTATAGAGGTGAACCTCCTGATCCAGACATGAGGAGCAGAGTGGAGCTATAGAGGTGAACCTCCTGATCCAGACATGAGGAGCAGAGTGGAGCTATAGAGGTGAACCTCCTGATCCAGACATGAGGAGCAGAGTGGAGCTATAGAGGTGAACCTCCTGATCCAGACATGAGGAGCAGAGTGGAGCTATAGAGGTGAACCTCCTGATCCAGACATGAGGAGCAGAGTGGAGCTATAGAGGTGAACCTCCTGATCCAGACATGAGGAGCAGAGTGGAGCTATAGAGGTGAACCTCCTGATCCAGACATGAGGAGCAGAGTGGAGCTATAGAGGTGAACCTCCTGGTCCAGACATGAGGAGCAGATTGGAGCTATAGAGGTGAACCTCCTGGTCCAGACATGAGGAGCAGAGTGGAGCTATAGAGGTGAACCTCCTGATCCAGACATGAGGAGCAGAGTAGAGCTATAGAGGTGAACCTCCTGATCCAGACATGAGGAGCAGAGTGGAGCTATAGAGGTGAACCTCCTGATCCAGACATGAGGAGCAGAGTGGAGCTATAGAGGTGAACCTCCTGATCCAGACATGAGGAGCAGAGTGGAGCTATAGAGGTGAACCTCCTGATCCAGACATGAGGAGCAGAGTAGAGCTATAGAGGTGAACCTCCTGATCCAGACATGAGGAGCAGAGTGGAGCTATAGAGGTGAACCTCCTGGTCCAGACATGAGGAGCAGAGTGGGGCTGTAGAGGTGAACCTCTGATCCAGAGTCTGGTCTTTGTTCTGTAATACTGAAGCAGACACCCATCAATAACTCCAGGAGAGAGTAATTAGAAGAGCATGTGAGGCCTGAGCCTGTACAGACCAAGGCTCCTTCCCTTCCTTCTGCCTGCCTGCCTCAGACACTGATGTCATGCCAAAAATGTGGGCCTTCATCGCTAGTAATCAAGAGCAGGTCTATAGTTCTGCAGCGCCTCACACAAAGGACAACAATAACATTGCTCAGTTCAGTTCGGTCCCCCGGCCTGCCCTCCCTGCATGTGGATTATCAAGTAATGAGAGGCTGGCAGACAACAGCATGCCTTCAAAGAGCTGTGATTAGAATTTAAATGGATGGAAGGCGTTGGGAAAAGAGAGAGAGAGTGGAAAAAAATGTTTACATTATGTGTACCCGGGATGGAACAGATTTTTTTGGGGGAAGTGTTCAATGAGCAAGCCCTGGCATCTGGTCTTCAGTCTCTCACTATAGATCTTTCAATCAACTTAGTCTCTCTCAGAGGCTGTGACTGCCGGTGCTTGAGGTGCATTGACCTGTAGGAGAAGCACAGAGCCAGAGGGGGGGAAGGAGACTACTAAGGCGAGCCAAGTCGAGCTATACTGCACTAGCCTGGTTACACTTTAACCCGTGTTGCTGGAACCGTGCTAGAAAGGAAATAAAATAAGCCATCCAGTATGGTTTGGGTCGGCACAATAGTGAATACGCCATCCAGTACGGTTTGGGTCGGCACAATAGTGAATAATCCATCCAGTACGGTTTGGGTCGGCACAATAGTGAATAAGCCATCCAGTACGGTTTGGGTCGGCACAATAGTGAATAAGCCATCCAGTACGGTTTGGGTCGGCACAATAGTGAATAAGCCATCCAGTACGGTTTGGGTCGGCACAATAGTAAATAAGCCATCCAGTACGGTTTGGGTCGGCACAATAGTGAATAATCCATCCAGTACGGTTTGGGTCGGCACAATAGTGAATAATCCATCCAGTACGGTTTGGGTCGGCACAATAGTGAATAATCCATCCAGTACGGTTTGGGTCGGCACAATAGTGAATAAGCCATCCAGTACGGTTTGGGTCGGCACAATAGTGAATAAGCCATCCAGTACGGTTTGGGTCGGCACAATAGTGAATAAGCCATCCAGTACGGTTTGGGTCGGCACAATAGTGAATAAGCCATCCAGTACGGTTTGGGTCGGCACAATAGTGAATAAGCCATCCAGTACGGTTTGGGTCGGCACAATAGTATGAAAAGGGTATAAGAAAGGAGACAGAGACAGAGAGAGAGAGACACTTGGGTTAGTCCCTGTGATGAGAGAGAGAGAGACAAGGAGAGAGAGAAAGAGAGAGAGTTGGGTTGTTCCCTGTGACGAGAGAGAGAGAGACAAGGAGAGAGAGAAAGAGAGAGAGTTGGGCTGGTCCCTGTGACGAGAGAGAGAGAGAGAGAGAGAGAGAGAGAGAGAGAGAGAGAGAGAGCGAGAGAGACAAGGAGAGAGAGAAAGAGAGAAAGTTGGGTTGGTCCCTGAGAACCACAGCTCTGGCCTTGAGAGAGAGAGAGAGAGAGAGAGAGAGAGAGAGAGAGAGAGAAAGAGAGAGAGAGAGAGAGATCCAGAGGCAGAGGGAGTCTAGCCACTGAGGTCTGGAGGAAGCCTAGTTTTCAGGCTTCTCCCACTCCTTTAACCGCAGCAATTACACTCCAAAGCCCCAGGAATGTCCAGGAAGTGCCTCTCTACCACCAGAGAAGAGGTAAGATCCATTCCAGGGTTAAGGTGACGACAATAAACGTGAGGGGCCTGACTTGAAAAGTCCACTCTTACGGCGCAGAGCCCCCCCCCCCCCTCAACCAATCCTCCCACAAAATCATTCTTCCCCCTCCCACCCTTCAGTCAACCCCTCTTTGGCTGCTTGGATTCATTTACATTTCACATTTCACCAAAAACTGGGTCAGCCAAACTTTCAAACTGTCTGTCAGCAAGCAACATTTATTTTAGAAGGGCTTTTTGGGTTTCTGGCCAAATCGTTATCCATTACAATACAACTTGTAACAGTCTCTTATCTGATTCTGCTCTTCATTAGCCCTGCATTGCACACTGCACTCACGGCTCAGCAATGTCCCGGCCCATACCGGAGAACGCAGGCTTTGCCAGAAGTGCTTAAGCCAGGGTTTTTATTACAGTTACAGAGCTGAGGGTTTCTTATACTAGGCTATCTGGGAGTGAAGGCTGGCTGAGAGAAATACCAAGACTGCCTTCCACTTGGGCCCTTTTTTACTGTAGATGATGTGTGAGGTTTTTCCCTACTGGGCCCAGTGAGTTAGTCGACATTTGAGAGAGGACAGATTTTCTTTTGCTGCATGTCTGCTATCCCTCTTTCTCTCCCTCGTCTCCTTCTCCGATTGGGTTTGAATTTAGAATCTCTCCCTTGTAATGAGACAGCTTTATTACTTGGACCAATTAAATCCCCCTTTAAATGTTCTGCTCCAGTGCCATAAATTCACTGGGACCTCTTCATTAGATTTAGTCAATCAGCAGCCCTCCTACTGATCACTGAAGCCATTATAGCCATGTTGCCTCAGCCAGTTCAGAGCTAGCACAGAGCTAACGGAAAGCTTGCACAGAGCTACGAAAAGCAGAGCACACACCCAACACAAAGCTAGCACAGAGCTAACACAAAACTAGCACAGACCTAACACAAAGCTAGCACAGAGCTAACACAAAGCTAGCACAGAGGTTACACAAAGCTAGCACAAATCTAGCTAGCTGCCAACACCTACAGTATAAATCAACAGGGAGCTAGGGGGAGTGCATGCTCCCCATTCTCAGACGCCCTGCCACTATTTTATGGTAATTTACGGTTAGGTCTATACAGGCACAAATTCAATCAGTCTGTATATCCCCAAAAGACACACAAACAAGCAAACAAACAAAATGAACTAACAGCAGGAAGTGAAGGATGGAAACCGTGGAAACTGTTCCAGAGCTCTGTTGAGCCAGGTCTGGCCGTCTCAGAGTCTTACTGAGAGGTGCTGTACAACAGGCAGAGGGTGCTGTCTGAACAGACAGCCAGGCTCTAGCACACACCTCAACGTTACTGCGGTTCAACACACAGGCAAAGGGAATCATTGTAGTATTACTGCAGTAATGGGACTATGATAAGCATTCTCTCTCTATTGAAGTAAGTCCTGCATTGGAAAGTTGTCTGGTCAAGTTGTTTTCCTCTTCATTTAGCACATGAATCACAAAAACACAAAAGTGAGAGACTATCTGACATGAGGGGCGGTAAAATCAACTTGATATCAAAATAAAGTGTGAAACATCTTTCTCCAAGTATGATTAGTTCAGATACTATGATCAGCGGCCAAAATGTGTCTACATACTGTATGGAAGATATTCAATAAACTAGTCTGCAGCAGCCCCCTTGTCTTACTGAAATACACTAGAGGTTGAAAACATTGTTCTGGCCTTGTGCTGTGGGCGATTGTAGCAAATCAAATCAAATGTTATTTTATTTGCCACATGTACCAAATACAACAAGTGTAGACTTGACCGTGAAATGCTTACTTAACGAGCCCGTACCCAACAATGCAGGTAACAAGTAAGAAAAGTAACAAATAGATTCAAAGAAAATAGTAACAATAAAATACCATATTAGCAGTCAGAATATATAGGTCAACAGCCAGGCGAGGTTGAATTGGGTTCAGATGCTGGCTGTCTGCTGGTGTGTGGGGTTGAGGGGAAGGGAGTGTGGGGGTCCGACAAAGGGGGAGGTGGGGGAGACTATAGTCAGAGAGGAAGAGAGGTCCAACTCGGTGGAAAATCTGTCCCCCTCTAGCAGGTGGTGTTTTTTTAATGGTTTCTTCCACCCAAAAAGTTTTTTTGTATGGAGGTCAATGAAAGACTCGAATTTGGTCAACAACAAAAATGTATGGCTTATTTGCTACGTGAGGTTTATTTGATCAAATATAAGTTTTGTAATGCTTAAGTTGTACTGGTACTGGTATAGGTACTGTAGGACAGATGACATTCCAGCAACTTTGAGAAAAAACACTTTATATCAGAGTTATCTAGAGATGGCAATGCATATTCATGGCATGAGGCTAGTAGCATAGCATCTATCTCCATTGAATACAGGTGGTTGACGTCAAGAACCCTCATCGAATATTCCAAAAAGGATTACAATAATGAGATTCATCCACCAATCCAAAGAAAGGATAGGTGGGAGCTAGACAGCCCGCCATGCTGCTTTAATCTTTGCTGTAGTTCATATACAGCCCCCGAAATCTCTCAGGACTAAACTAACCTTGGAACACCATTAAAACCACTCACAGTACCTGAAATCTCTCAGGACCAAACAAACGTTGGAACACCTTTAAAACCACTCACAGTACCTGAAATATCTCAGGACCAAACAAACCTTGGAACACCATTAAAACCACTCACAGTACCTGAAATATCTCAGGACCAAACAAACCTTGGAACACCTTTAAAACCACTCACAGTACCTGAAATATCTCAGGACCAAACAAACCTTGGAACACCATTAAAACCACTCACAGTACTACATGAAGTTTGGATTCTTTATTCTAGTTCAAGATTCTAGGTCAAGTTTCAGTCATTCTGGACTGCCATTGATACATGAATTGGTAGTTCTTATCTGTACATTTTCCAGGGGGAAAGTCATTTTTGTGATTTCAGGATAGGATAGCGCGCTACCATCAACGTGTGGTTCTCTGAGCCTCGTTCGTTCTGCAGCTGCGGGTGCAGAGTTATGTCTAATGAACTGACTTCACACTGAGGCCGTGGTGGAAGCCAAGTAGATTGTGGTGGAAGTCAGGTAGGCTATGGTGGAAGTCAAGTAGGTTGTGGTGGAAGTCAGGTCGGCTATGGTGGAAGTCAAGTAGGCTATGGTGGAAGTCAAGTCCTAAACCTGGCTGGAGGAGCACAGAGGAGAGCTGTGGCATGTAGGGTGAGACAGTGTGTAGTATTCAATTGCTAAATTTCCGCTGACTTCACATGAAATGGTTCGTGAGAGAGCAGCTCGTGTCATCACGGGAGTGCAGGCTCAGACAGGAGTCAGAAGGCTGAATAACGTGTGAAAATACCACCTTCCCTTGGACTCCAGTGACTGGAGAACAGAACCTAAGGGCTGCCTCCCAATTAACACCCTTGTCACGCTCTGGCCTTAGTATTTTGTGTTTTCTTTATTATTTTGGTCAGGCCAGGGTGTGACATGGGTATTTATTGTGGTGTGTTTTGTCTGGATTTTTTTTGTAGGTTATGGGATTGTGGTTTAGTGAAGTAGTCTAGGTAAGTCTATGGTTGCCTAGAGTGGTTCTCAATCAGAGGCAGGTGTCTCTCGTTGTCTCTGATTGTCTCTGAACGAACCGCCCTTGCTGTCTCTGCCTGGCCGGTTCCCCTCTTTCCACTGGCATTCTCTGCCTCTAACCCTATTACAGGGGCTGAGTCACTGGCTTACTGGGGCTCTCTCATGCCGTCCCTGGAAGGGGTGCGTCACCTGAGTGGGTTGATTCACTGATGTGGTCATCCTGTCTGGGTTGGCGCCCCCCCTTGGGTTGTGCCATGGCGGAGATCTTTGTGGGCTATACTCAGCCTTGTCTCAGGATGGTAAGTTGGTGGTTGAAGATATCCCTCTAGTGGTGTGGGGGCTGTGCTTTGGCAAAGTGGGTGGGGTTATATCCTTCCTGTTTGGCCCTGTCCGGGGGTGTCCTCGGATGGGGCCACAGTGTCTCCTGACCCCTCCTGTCTCAGCCTCCAGTATTTATGCTGCAGTAGTTTATGTGTCGGGGGGCTAGGGTCAGTTTGTTATATCTGGAGTACCTCTCCTGTCCTATTCGGTGTCCTGTGTGAATCTAAGTGTGCGTTCTCTAATTCTCTCTTTTTCGCTCTCTCTCGGAGGACCTGAGCCCTAGGACCATGCCCCAGGACTACCTGACATGATGACTCCTTGCTGTCCCCAGTCCACCTGGCCGTGCTGCTGCTCCAGTTTCAACTGTTCTGCCTTATTATTATTCGACCATGCTGGTCATTTATGAACATTTGAACATCTTGGCCATGTTCTGTTATAATCTCCACCCGGCACAGCCAGAAGAGGACTGGCCACCCCACATATGCTCTCTCTAATTCTCTCTTTCTTTCTCTCTCTCAGAGGACCTGAGCCCTAGGACCATGCCCCAGGACTACCTGACATGATGACTCCTTGCTGTCCCCAGTCCACCTGACCGTGCTGCTGCTCCAGTTTCAACTGACCTGAGCCCTAGGACCATGCCCCAGGACTACCTGACATGATGACTCCTTGCTGTCCCCAGTCCACCTGACCGTGCTGCTGCTCCAGTTTCAACTGTTCTGCCTTATTATTATACGACCATGCTGGTCATTTATGAACATTTGAACATCTTGGCCATGTTCTGTTATAATCTCCACCCGGCACAGCCAGAAGAGGACTGGCCACCCCACATAGCCTGGTTCCTCTCTAGGTTTCTTCCTAGGTTTTGGCCTTTCTAGGGAGTTTTTCCTAGCCACCGTGCTTCTACACCTGCATTGCTTGCTGTTTGGGGTTTTAGGCTGGGTTTCTGTACAGCACTTTGAGATATCAGCTGATGTACGAAGGGCTATATAAATAAATTGGATTTGATTTGATTGGGAACCATATTTATATTCTTTGAGTGTTTTGTGGGTGATTGTTCCTGTCTCTGTGTTTGTTTGCACCAGATAGGGCTGTTTCGGTTTTTCACGGTTATTGTTTTTGTGTATTGTTTGTATTTTCATCTTTATTAAAGATGTTTATAAATAACTATGCTGCATTTTGGTTCTCCTCTCTTTCACCGGAAGAAAACCGTAACAACCCTATTACTTATATAGTGCAATACTTTTCACCTGGATTCACCTGGTCAGTCTACATCATGGAAAGAGTGTTCCTAATGTTTTGTACACTCAGTGTATATGAGCCATTGAGAGGGTGAATGGGCAAGAGCAAGACAAAATATTTAAGTGCCTTTGAACGGGGTATGGTAGTAGGTGCCAGGCGCACCGGTTTGAGTGTGTCAAGAACTGCAACGCTGCTGGGTTTTTGTGAATTACCACCCCCAACTGCCTTTATGTGGATTACCACCCCCAACTGCCTTTATGTGGATTACCATCCCCAACTGCCTTTATGTGGATTACCATCCCCAACTGCCTTCATGTGGATTACCATCCCCAACTGCCTTTATGTGGATTACCACCCCCAACTGCTTCATGTGGATTACCATCCCCAACTGCCTTTATGTGGATTACCACCCCCAACTGCCTTTATGTGGATTACCATCCCCAACTGCCTTCATGTGGATTACCATCCCCAACTGCCTTTATGTGGATTACCACCCCCAACTGCCTTTATGTGGATTACCACCCCCAACTGCCTTTATGTGGATTACCACCCCCAACTGCCTTTATGTGGATTACCACCCCCAACTGCCTTTATGTGGATTACTATCCCCAACTGCCTTTATGTGGATTACCACGCCCAACTGCCTTTATGTGGATTACCACCCCCAACTGCCTTTATGTGGATTACCATCCCCAACTGCCTTCATGTGGATTACCACGCCCAAATGCCTTTATGTGGATTACCATCCCCAACTGCCTTTATGTGGATTACCACGCCCAACTGCCTTTATGTGGATTACCATCCCCAACTGCCTTCATGTGGATTACCACGCCCAACTGCCTTTATGTGGATTACCACGCCCAACTGCCTTTATGTGGATTACCACCCCAACTGCCTTTATGTGGATTACCATCCCCAACTGCCTTTATGTGGATTACCATCCCCAACTGCCTTTATGTGGATTACCATCCCCAGTGCTAGAGGCGTCACTGCAGACACCCTGGTTCGAATACAGGCTGTATCACAATCGGCCGTGATTGGGAGTCCCATAGGGCGGCGCACTATTGGCTCAGTATCGTACAGGGTTTGGCTGGTGCAAATAAATCATTTGTTGTTAATTGACTTGCTTAGTCAAATAAAGGTTAGGAATTATTTAAAAAATGTGTACTACCTCCCTCAATCCCCTTTCTGTCTCCCTGTACACAAAACAAAATGTGAGTTAGAGTGAAAACAAGATGAAGTTACCACAGCATGCCTTTCAAGAGCTACCTGGGTGGGCATGCGGCACCACATCTGTCTGACACGAACCACCATACACAGCAACATGCAGCAGGCAGCAGACTGCAGTACTGCAGACAGGAGCTGGACCCTCTGACCTGTACTACATCTAAATAACAACTGGCTTGTCACTGGGTGAGGCAGAGTCCCAATGGCACCCTATTCCCTATGTGGGCCATGGCCGAAAGTAGTGCACTATAAAGGGTGCCATTTGGGATCTATCTATAATATCCTGCTGGAACTAAACCAAACACTTCACCCGCCAGGTGAGGCAACCAAGCCCCAGGAAAATGAGTTTGAAAGCAGCAGTATAGTATTGTGTGTTTTAGGAGAATTAGAGGCTTCACACAGAGACTGTGGTAACAGGAGTATGCAGTGGCAGTGTACTGCGAGGCTAGGCTATGAGAGCTGTAGGAGACAGACTGGAAACTATGCAGTATGAACACAGCCAGGCCCTGCCATTCCCATGGGAGCTCATTATAAACCAGGACTACACTTTTTGGGGTGCATACCAAATGGCACTATATTCCCTTTATAGTGTACTACTTTTGACAAGGGCCCACAGAGCTCTGGTGCCATTTGGGACTAAAGCTTGTAGTTTGGGATTCAGTTGGTGCTCCAGTGACATTCCCGGTGATACCCTCCTGGCTTGGAGAACAGGATGGGATCTGGGATCTAGGCTGCAGAACCAGAAAACCCCTCTCTCTCGCTCCTGTCCACCCACCCTTTCAGAGAAACCACATGGTGTGTGTGTGCAGTCTCCCTCCCGTCCAATTCTAAGGTCTCCCCTTTCACATTTCCTGAAGCCCCAAGGCATTGTGGGAGCTTTTCAACTGAAGTCAGCTTTCAGTGAATCATATTCTCTTGCAATACTGTCTTACATGATAACACGCACACACACACACACACACACACACACACACACACACACACACACACACACACACACACACACACACACACACACACACACACACACACACACACACACACACACACACACAGACTTAGTCAGGCTAATACAGTATGGAAATGTTTATCTATCCGATGGGGCACAGTAGGGGTCTCCCTCCTTAAGGACAGAGCCAGACAGAACAACCGGGACCGCCAACACTACTGTTACCCCGTCCACACATGGCCTTTCACTTAGGACGCCTCACAAATGGCACCCTATTCCCTTTATAGTGCACTACTTCTGACCAGAGCCCTATGGACCCTGGTCAAAAAGTAGTGCACTATAAACAGAATAGGGTGCCATTTGGGAGGCGTCCTAACAGAGCAGCATAGCCAACCTGCTGCACAAACCAGTGGGAGGGGAGCAGCAAGGCTGCACCAGCATTTGAAGTATTTCAGCAAACTGTTTCTGTATGTCAGGGTGTATTAGGCCAGTTTTAACATTACCGAGTGGTCACATTAACATTACAGAGTGATCACATTAACATTACAGAGTGATCACATTAACATTACAGAGTGATCACATTAACATTACAGAGTGATCACATTAACATTACAGAGTGATCACATTAACACTACAGAGTGGTGACATTACATAGTGGTCACATTAACATTACAGAGTGGTCACATTAACATTACAGAGTGGTGACATTAACATTACAGAGTGATCACATTAACATTACAGAGTGGTGACATTAACATTATAGAGTGGTGACATTAACATTACAGAGTGGTGACATTAACATTACAGAGTGGTGACATTACATAGTGGTCACATTAACATTACAGAGTGATCACATTAACATTACAGAGTGATCACATTAACATTACAGAGTGATCACATTAACATTACAGAGTGGTGACATTAACATTACAGAGTGGTGACATTAACATTACAGAGTGGTGACATTACATAGCGGTCACATTAACATTACAGAGTGGTCACATTAACATTACAGAGTGATCACATTAAGGGTTCCCGAGTGGCGCAGTGGTCTAAGGCACTACATGTCAGTGCTAGAGGCATCACTGCAGACACCCTGGTTCAATTCCAGTCCTGTATCACAACTGGCTGTGATTGGGAGTCCCATAGGGCGGTTCACAATTGGCCCAGTGTTGTCCGGGTGTAGCCGGTGTAGGCCGTCGTTGTAAATAAGAATTTGTTCTTAACTGACTTGCTCAGTTGTATGGTTTGAGTTGGTATGCTATGCTAAAGACTGGTCAATCCATAAGGCCTGAGGAGGTGTGGTATATGGCCAATATCAGAGCAGTGGAGGTGTGGTATATGGCCAATATCAGAGCAGCGGAGGTGTGGTATATGGCCAATATCAGAGCAGCATAGCCAACCTGCTGCACAAACCAGTGGGAGGGGAGCAGCAAGGCCGCACCTTGCCACAGCTAAGGGCTGTTCTTATGCAATGCAATGCGGTGCCTGGACATAGGCCTTAGCTGTGGTATATTGGCCCCCCAAGGTGCCCCCAAGGTGCCTTATTGCTATTATAAACTGGTTACCAATGTATTTAGAGCAGTACAAATAAACGTTTTGTCATACCTGTGGAATGTGGTCTGATATATCATGGCTGTCAGTCAATCAGCATTCAGGGCAGGAACCACTCAGTTTCTAATACAATATATCGAACTCCAACCATGGTGTGGGGACAGAATAACTTCTGTCCAGTGTGAAACTAAAATCCCAGATTAAGGGCTGTACTGGGAGCAGTGTTCCAGCTCTCCGACAATTTAAGAGGTTATGAAACACTCGACTAGAGCCCATCTCCCTGTGTGCGTCCCAAATGACATCCTATTCCCTACATAGCACACTACTTTTGACCAGGGCTCATAGATAATAGGGTGCCATTTGGGACACATCCCCCTCTCTCTCTCTGCTGAGCTCCCCCTGCTTTGAGGAAGTCCGGGTGCTTTAACTTATGGCTAGACTCTA
The DNA here is from genome assembly GCF_002021735.2 of Oncorhynchus kisutch. Classification (NCBI taxonomy): domain Eukaryota; kingdom Metazoa; phylum Chordata; class Actinopteri; order Salmoniformes; family Salmonidae; genus Oncorhynchus; species Oncorhynchus kisutch. Next base: position 14,671 of record NW_022263494.1, on the reverse strand, counting down.
ACAGGCGTGTCATTAAAAGCAGGAGATCTCACAATGGTAGCAACGTTCTACGGTCCTCCACAGCCAACAGACAGAGAGGGTGCGAGGCGGAGGGTAAGAGAGAGGGACAGAACTCGTAATGAATTGTGGGGCTTAACGTATTTGATATGCTGATACTTCTGGACAGAGTACAACATAACTCCCCTCCGTCTGCGTAAGCATTACATTTACACCTGTCAGACAGCTACAGCACTGGAATCTACATAGATGGGTTCCAATAGTATTTGTTTTCTTTCAAATACTTTTTAGTGTTTAATTTTGCATGCCTGGAGGGCTTGCACTTTTGGGAGTGTTCATCGGGATTCATTGCACCAAGCAAAATCAAATTCATACACCCTTTATTTTATGCATTTATATTCGTTTTTAAAAACATTTATTTTTTTTGCCTTTATTTAACTAGACAAGTCAGTTAAGAACAAATTATTATTTACAATGATGGCCTACACTGGCCAAACCCGGACGACGCTGGGCCAATTGTGCGCCGCCCCATGGGGCATCCACTCACGGCCAGTTGTGATACAGCCTGGATTCGAACCAGGGTGACACCTCTAGCACTGAGATGCAGTGCCTTGGGCCGCTGAGCCACCTGGGAGCCCCAATCAAGCACTCTAGCACAAGTAAAGTATTTTAAAGAAAACAAACACTATTTGAACCGAGGTGTGGTACTGTATGTAGGTTGCAGACAGGGAAGGATGCATGAGGTTTTCCTCACAGGGATGAATAATATCAGTATAGAAGGTGTTTCAATTCTTCATACATACTGTAACCAGGACTGCAGCTGCTATGACAGGTGTGTGAGGAATGTTCCTATACGTTCAGAAGTTCAACAAATGTCCTCTCCAAGAAACACAACAATTCTGTAACTATGCTGTAAGTACTCAAAGCACAAGGCTTTGCATGACGAACCAAGAATGTGTCTAACTAGTCTTGGGGAAAAGTAATGGAAAACGTAAACTAACACTAGTTTACTGTACTGTATATAAGAATATGAACATGTATATATGAATAGTGTGTAAATATAATTTTTGTTGTGCCTTGGTGTCTTTCCAATACATAACTATTAAAAAAAAGTGTAATAAATGTGTGAATGTAATGTAATATCTTCTGTTGTTCTTGTCTATAACCGTTCTGTAACTTGTAATGTATTTGTCGGTTTAATGTGGACTCCAGGAAGAGTAGCTGCTGCATGTGCAGTATCTAATGGGGATCCTAAAAAACTAAACTAAACTTTACTAAGTAAACTTTACTCCACTAGTGCCTCAAATATCATTGGATGTCATTGCCCTAACTTTTCCCTCCATTTTGTCCCCCTCCCCCCTCACACCTCTCACACAGTGCTCTTGTAGTATGTCAGGGGCCATGGCTGGGTTAGGGTTAGGGTGTGTGTGTGTGTGTGTGTGTGTGTGTGTGTGTGTGTGTGTGTGTGTGTGTGTGTGTGTGTGTGTGTGTGTGTGTGTGTGTGTGTGTGTGTGTGTGTGTGTGTGTGGCGAGAGCGAGTAAGGATTAGGGTTAGTGTGCTGTGGACCAGATGACTCAGTAACCTCTGCAAAGGAGACCTCAGTCCCGTCCACAGTTCACATTGATAGGGTCATAAAGAGAATGCTAGCCAGCTCTCCCCATCCCCTGGGTCTGAGAAAAGCAGGGCTGCCCTGGAGTCAATCAACCTCAGTGCTGCATGGAAGCCAGGTGTGAGGGGCCCGTTACACAGAGGGGCCTGGCCCGGCGCTGGACCGACCGACACACTCACCACATCAACACAGGGACTGTTAACTGGCCGCAGGGGAGAAGGAGAGGGATGGAGGGGGAGAAGGAGAAGGAGAAGAAAGAGAGGGGGGGTGTTGAAGGTGATGGTGCTAGTATACAACTGAGAGGAGTGTGAGGAGAGCTAGGAGTGAAATATCTACTGGTTAAAGTGTCTGCAATGTTTCACATACTTTTGGTCTTATCCCCTATTGGGAACCTGTTGTTAATATGATGTGGGTGTAGTGGTGTAACTACATGTTGTTAATGTGATGTGGGTGTAGTGGTGTAGTGGTGTAACTACATGTTGTTAATGTGATGTGGGTGTAGTGGTGTAGTGGTGTAACTACATGTTGTTAATGTGATGTGGGTGTAGTGGTGTAACTACATGTTGTTAATGTGATGTGGGTGTAGTGGTGTAGTGGTGTAACTACATGTTGTTAATGTGATGTGGGTGTAGTGGTGTAGTGGTGTAACTACATGTTGTTAATGTGATGTGGGGGTAGTGGTGTAACTACATGTTGTTAATATGATGTGGGTGTAGTAGTGTAGTGGTGTAACTACATGTTGTTAATGTGATGTGGGTGTAGTGGTGAAGGGGTGTAACTACATGTTGTTAATGTGATGTGGGTGTAGTGGTGTAGTGGTGTAACTACATGTTGCTAATGTGATGTGGGGGGTAGTGGTGTAGTGGTGTAACTACATGCTGTTAATGTGATGTGGGTGTAGTGGTGTAACTACATGTTGTTAATGTGATGTGGGTGTAGTGGTGTAGTGGTGTAACTACATGTTGTTAATGTGATGTGGGTGTAGTGGTGTAACTACATGTTGTTAATGTGATGTGGGTGTAGTGGTGTAACTACATGTTGTTAATGTGATGTGGGTGTAGTGGTGTAATTACATGTTGTTAATGTGATGTGGGGGTAGTGGTGTAGTGGTGTAACTACATGTTGTTAATGTGATGTGGGTGTAGTGGTGTAGTGGTGTAACTACATGTTGTTAATGTGATGTGGGTGTAGTGGTGTAACTACATGTTGTTAATGTGATGTGGGGGTAGTGGTGTAACTACATGTTGTTAATGTGATGTGGGTGTAGTGGTGTAGTGGTGTAACTACATGCTGTTAATGTGATGTGGGTGTAGTGGTGTAACTACATGTTGTTAATGTGATGTGGGTGTAGTGGTGTAGTGGTGTAACTACATGTTGTTAATGTGATGTGGGTGTAACTACATGTTGTTAATGTGATGTGGGTGTAGTGGTGTAACTACATGTTGTTAATGTGATGTGGGTGTAGTGGTGTAATTACATGTTGTTAATGTGATGTGGGGGTAGTGGTGTAGTGGTGTAACTACATGTTGTTAATGTGATGTGGGTGTAGTGGTGTAGTGGTGTAACTACATGTTGTTAATGTGATGTGGGTGTAGTGGTGTAACTACATGTTGTTAATGTGATGTGGGGGTAGTGGTGTAACTACATGTTGTTAATGTGATGTGGGTGTAGTGGTGTAGTGGTGTAACTACATGTTGTTAATGTGATGTGGGTGTAGTGGTGTAGTGGTGTAACTACATGTTGTTAATGTGATGTGGGTGTAGGGTTGTAACTACATGTTGTTAATGTGATGTGGGTGTAGTGGTGTAACTACATGTTGTTAATGTGATGTGGGTGTAGTGGTGTAACTACATGTTGTTAATGTGATGTGGGTGTAGTGGTGTAACTACATGTTGTTAATGTGATGTGGGTGTAGTGGTGTAACTACATGTTGTTAATGTGATGTGGGTGTAGTGGTGTAACTACATGTTGTTAATGTGATGTGGGTGTAGTGGTGTAGGGTTGTAACTACATGTTGTTAATGTGATGTGGGTGTAGTGGTGTAGGGTTGTAACTACATGTTGTTAATGTGATGTGGGTGTAGTGGTGTAGTGGTGTAACTACATGTTGTTAATGTGATGTGGGTGTAGGGGTGTAACTACATGTTGTTAATGTGATGTGGGTGAAGGGGTGTAACTACATGTTGTTAATGTGATGTGGGTGTAGTGGTGTAACTACATGTTGTTAATGTGATGTGGGTGAAGTGGTGTAACTACATGTTGTTCATGTGATGTGGGTGTAGTGGTGTAGGGTTGTAACTACATGTTGTTAATGTGATGTGGGTGTAGTGGTGTAACTACATGTTGTTAATGTGATGTGGGTGAAGGGGTGTAACTACATGTTGTTAATGTGATGTGGGTGTAGTGGTGTAACTACATGTTGTTAATGTGATGTGGGTGTAGTGGTGTAACTACATGTTGTTAATGTGATGTGGGTGAAGTGGTGTAACTACATGTTGTTAATGTGATGTGGGTGTAGTGGTGTAGGGTTGTAACTACATGTTGTTAATGTGATGTGGGTGTAGTGGTGTAACTACATGTTGTTAATGTGATGTGGGTGTAGTGGTGTAACTACATGTTGTTAATGTGATGTGGGTGTAGTGGTGTAGGGTTGTAACTACATGTTGTTAATCTGATGTGGGTGAAGTGGTGTAACTACATGTTGTTAATGTGATGTGGGTGTAGTGGTGTAACTACATGTTGTTAATGTGATGTGGGTGTAGGTGGTGTACACTACATGTTGTTAAAGTGATGTGGGTGTAGTGGTGTAACTACATGTTGTTAATGTGATGTGGGTGTAGTGGTGTAGTGGTGTAACTACATGTTGTTAATGTGATGTGGGTGTAGGGTTGTAACTACATGTTGTTAATGTGATGTGGGTGTAGTGGTGTAGGGTTGTAACTTACATGTTGTTATGTGATGTGGTGGTAGTGGTGTAGCTACATGTTGTTAATGTGATGTGGGTGTAGGGTTGTTAACTACATGTTGTTAATGTGATGTGGGTGTAGTGGTGTAACTACATGTTGTTAATGTGATGTGGGTGTAGTGGTGTAACTGTAGTGAAGGGATGTAGCTACATGTTGTTAATGTGATGTGGGTGTAGTGGTGTAGTGGTGTAGCTACATGTTGTTAATGTGATGTGGGTGTAGTGTTGTAACTACATGTTGTTAATGTGATGTGGGTGTAGTGGTGTAGTGGTGTAACTACATGTTGTTAATGTGATGTGGGGGTAGTGTGTAGTGGTGTAACTACATGTTGTTAATGTGATGTGGGTGTAGTGGTGTAACTACATGTTGTTAATGTGATGTGGGTGTAGTGGTGTAACTGTAGTGAAGGGATGTAGCTACATGTTGTTAATGTGATGTGGGTGTAGTGGTGTAGTGGTGTAACTACATGTTGTTAATGTGATGTGGGTGTAGTGGTGTAACTACATGTTGTTAATGTCATGTGGGTGTAGGGTTGTAACTACATGTTGTTAATGTGATGTGGGTGTAGGGGTGTAACTACATGTTGTTAATGTGATGTGGGTGAAGGGTTGTAACTACATGTTGTTAATGTGATGTGGGTGTAGTGGTGTAACTACATGTTGTTAATGTGATGTGGGTGAAAGGTTGTAACTACATGTTGTTAATGTGATGTGGGTGTAGTGGTGTAACTGTAGTGAAGGGATGTAGCTACATGTTGTTAATGTGATGTGGGTGTAGGGTTGTAACTACATGTTGTTAATGTGATGTGGGTGTAGGGGTGTAACTACATGTTGTTAATGTGATGTGGGTGAAGGGTTGTAACTACATGTTGTTAATGTGATGTGGGTGTAGGGGTGTAACTACATGTTGTTAATGTGATGTGGGTGTAGGGGTGTAACTACATGTTGTTAATGTGATGTGGGTGAAAGGTTGTAACTACATGTTGTTAATGTGATGTGGGTGTAGTGGTGTAACTGTAGTGAAGGGATGTAGCTACATGTTGTTAATGTGATGTTGGTGTAGGGTTGTAACTACATGTTGTTAATGTGATGTGGGTGTAGGGGTGTAACTACATGTTGTTAATGTGATGTGGGTGAAGGGTTGTAACTACATGTTGTTAATGTGATGTGGGTGTAGTGGTGTAACTGTAGTGAAGGGATGTAACTACATGTTGTTAATGTGATGTGGGTGTAGGGTTGTAACTACATGTTGTTAATGTGATGTGGGTGTAGGGTTGTAACTACATGTTGTTAATGTGATGTGGGTGAAGGGTTGTAACTACATGTTGTTAATGTGATGTGGGTGTAGTGGTGTAACTGTAGTGAAGGGATGTAACTACATGTTGTTAATGTGATGTGGGTGTAGGGTTGTAACTACATGTTGTTATGTGATGTGGGTGTGGGTTGTAACTACATGTTGTTAATGTGATGTGGGTGTAGGGTTGTAACTACATGTTGTTAATGTGATGTTGGTGTAGGGTTGTAACTACATGTTGTTAATGTGATGTGGGTGTAGGGGTGTAACTACATGTTGTTAATGTGATGTGGGTGTAGGGGTGTAACTATGTTGTTGTTAATGTGATGTGGGTGAAAGGTTGTAACTACATGTTGTTAATGTGATGTGGGTGTAGTGGTGTAACTGTAGTGAAGGGATGTAGCTACATGTTGTTAATGTGATGTTGGTGTAGGGTTGTAACTACATGTTGTTAATGTGATGTGGGTGTAGGGGTGTAACTACATGTTGTTAATGTGATGTGGGTGAAGGGTTGTAACTACATGTTGTTAATGTGATGTGGGTGTAGTGGTGTAACTGTAGTGAAGGGATGTAACTACATGTTGTTAATGTGATGTGGGTGTAGGGTTGTAACTACATGTTGTTAATGTGATGTGGGTGTAGGGTTGTAACTACATGTTGTTAATGTGATGTGGGTGTAGGGTTGTAACTACATGTTGTTAATGTGATGTGGGTGTAGGGTTGTAACTACATGTTGTTAATGTGATGTGGGTGAAGGTTGTAACTACATGTTGTTAATGTGATGTGGGTGTAGGGGTGTAACTACATGTTGTTAATGTGATGTGGGTGTAGGGTGTAACTACATGTTGTTAATGTGATGTACAAGTTTGAAATGTCCTTTTTGCAGGAAAGTTCTCCTGCAGCAGGGTGATCAAATTAAGATCCTACATCTGTATGCAGTCCATCCACTCTATCCAGACAGCTTTCTAGTTTGGCTGCTCTGACCTTTAGTTGAAGCATAGAAACTCTAAACGTGAAGAGTGTTTATGACAAAGCCCACGGGGTAAGTATAAGCAATGCTTAAAGAGAAACTTAGAGATTTTGGCAATGAAACCCTCATCCACTTCCCCAGAGTCAGATTAACTCGTGGATACCATTGCTCATTGCGCTAACGCTAGTTAGCAACTTCCTTCAAATTGCACTCAGGACATACAAATGGTATCCACAAGTTCATCTGACTCTGGGGAAGGATCCCTTTAATACCAAAATAATCATTTATATTTGGCCTGGACTCGTCATGCTGTTATGCTTGGCTGAGTGCGTTGTTGGCCCTGTGTGTGTGTGTGTGTGTGTGTGTGTGTTGTGTGTGGTGTGTGTGTGTGTGTGTGTGTGTATGTGCACGTGCACACGTGGGATTGTCTCAGGGATCTCAGGGATCTTATTTACACCCCACCAGGGAATCCCTGGGACAGAGGTTCTCTCAGAGTTTGGAGGTGATCAGCGGTAAAGCAGGCATATCTAAACACACCAGCTCTGACCTGTGTGTGTGTGTGTGGTGAGAGAGAGAGAGAGAGAGAGAGAGAGAGAGAGAGAGAGAGAGAGAGAGAGAGAGAGAGAGAGAGGAGAGAGGGGGGGGGGGGGGGTATATATGTGTGTCTTCCACATGTACACTGGAGAATGATCTACACACTACATTTCCTCAGTTGGTCATGAGAAAATAGGTCAGGAGTTGAAGCAGGTTAAAGTCAGGAGTTGAAGCAGGTTAAAGGGCTTTTGGGATCGGGCAAGCAATAGTACAGGGTTGTCATGGTAATGAGGGAAGACGTGGGAAAAGAAGGATAGGGCGGGGCAGCCTCCTGGACTCCACCCACATTCTATTAGAAGTCCTCAACAGAGTGGTGGAGGAAGAAAAGGAATACAAAGGAGAGGGTTAAAGAGGGGTGACTTTATGAAGTGGCCTCCTAACTCAGAGTAGAGTGACATCTATAGCTATTTTATGTGGTGGACTTTTAGGTTCCTAAGAGCCTTGTCTTCTCTCTCTCTTTCCTTTCCTCTCTCTCACCCCGCTCTCTTTCCCTGCCTCTCTCCCTCGCTACCCTCTCTCTTTCCATACCTCTCTCACCCTCTCTCTCCCCTCTCCCTTTCCTTGTGAGTGTCTCTCTCTCTCTCTCTCTCTCTCTCTCTCACCCCTCTCTCTACCTCTCTCCCTTTTCTCTCCCCCTCTCTCTCTCTCCCTTCTCCCTCCTCCCTCTCTCTCTCTCCTCTCTCTGTCTCCTCTCTTCTCTCTCTCTCTCTCTCTCTCTCTCTCCCTCTCCCTGTCTTGTGTCCTCTTCTCTCCTCTCTCTCTCTCTCTCTCTCTCTCTCTCTGTCTTGTTTCTCTCTCTCTCTCCTCTCTCCTCTCCTCTCTCTCTCTCTCTCCCTCTCTCTTGTCTCTCCTCTCTCTCTCTCTCTCTCTCTCTGTCTTGCTCTCTCTCTCCTCTCTCGCTCTCTTCTGTTTGCTCTCTCTCTCTCTCCCCTTCTCTCTCTCTCCCAGTCTCCCTTTCCTTGCATATCTCTCTCTCCCCGTCTCCCTTTCCTTCTCTCTCTCTCTCTCTCACCCCTCTCTCTTCTTTCTCTCCCTCTTTTCCCCTCTCTCTTTGCTTGCTGTCTCTCTCTTTCTCACCCCTCTCTATTTCCTCTCTCCCTCTCTCTCCCCCTCTCTCTTTCTCAGCACCTCTATCTCTTATCCCCCTCTCTCTTTCTCTCTCACCTCTATCTCTTATCCCCCCCTCTCTCTTTCTCAGCACCTCTATCTCTTATCCCCCTCTCTCTCCCCTCTCTCTTCTCAGCACCTCTATCTCTTATCCCCCTCTCTCTCCCCCTCTCTCTTTCTCAGCACCTCTATCTCTTATCCCCCTCTCTCTCCCCCTCTCTCTTTCTCAGCACCTCTATCTCTATCCCCTCTCTCTCCCCCCCTCTCTCTTTCTCAGCACCTCTATATCTTCCCTCCTCTCTCTGTGGCTTGTTTGTACATTGAGAGGCAACAACGTGTGATTTATCTGTCTGACTCAGAGACCAAGTTAAAAAGGGAGATGCTGGGGTTAGAGGTCAAATCCCTAACCATACAATGAGGTCAATGAGGGGTTGTAGGCCACATTGACAGCCCGTCCAGAAGGGTTATATCAGTGTTTGTGTCACAGTCATCCTCTCTGACCCCTTTGATTTATTCTGATTCAAACAGGTCAGGAAGTAACAAGTCCGACAGACAGAGGAAACACGTTGGATAATGTTCAACTTAATTGAATCAACATGTGGAGAACCTGATGTGATTTAGGCATAACATGTGAACCATACCAGCTAATGAAGGTCGTTTACGGTGTTGTTTCACACTATGAGATATGGCTATCCCTCTTGTTTAAGCTAAATGTAATAAATGAATAGCAAAGTCAAAGAGGTGTCTGGGCTGTGTAACCCAACATGTATTGAAGCATCAGTCTTCTTCAGACATCGTTTCAGTTCCAAGCCTGTATCACTGCCCAAAGTCATTAATAAAGTCTCCCTGACTTCATTCTCAATAAAGCGACAAAACGTATTTTATTCCAAAAGAGAGGCTGAAGAAGGAGAGTGTAGAGAGAGAGAGAGAGAGAGAGGAAGAGAGAGAGAGCAAGACAGAGAGAGAGAGAGAGCAAGACAGAGAGAGAGAGAGAGAGAGAGAGAGAGAGAGAGCAAGACAGAGAGAAAGAGAGAGCGCAAAACAGAGAGAGAGAGCAAGACAGAGAGAGAGAGAGCAAGACAGAGAGAGAGAGAGAGAGAGAGAGCAAGACAGAGAGAGGAGCAAGATAGATAGAGAGAGAGCGAGAGCGAGCACGACAGAGAGAGAGAGAGAGAGAGAGCAAGACAGAGATAGAGAGAGAGAGCAAGACGAGAGAGAGGAGAGAGCAAGACAGAGAGAGAGAGAGAGAAGAGCAAGAGAGAGAGAGAAGAGAGAGAGAGAGAGTGGCTGAAAAAGAGTCGGTGAGAGAGACCAGAGAGAGGCTGAAAAGGGAGAGTGAGTGAGAGAGACAGAGAGCGAAAGAGAGACTGAAAAAGGAGAGTGGTTGAGACAGAGAGAGAGAGAGAGAGAGAGAGAGCGAGAGGCTGAAAAAGAGAGTGGTTGAGAGAGAGAGAGAGAGAGAGACAGAGAGATTAAGAGACAGGAGAAAGAGAGAGAGAGTGGCGAAAAAGGAGAGTCGGTGAGAGAGAGAGACAGAGAGAGGCTGAAAAGGAGAGTGAGTGAGAGAGACAGAGAGCGAAAGAGAGAGACTGAAAAGGAGAGTGGGTGAGAGAGGAGAGAGAGAGAGAGAGAGAGAGAGACGAGAGAGAGAGAGAGAGGGAGAGGGGGAGAGGAGAGGAAGAGAGAGAGAGAGAGCGCGGAGAGAGGAGAGGAATTAGTTTTTCATTGAACTACAACATCCTGCCAGGACTTTTATTGGGCGCTTAAGCATGTGTGACCTGCCCCGTAGCAACAGATCCGCCTGTAAATAATAGCGTGACCTTGTAGTGGGTGTGTTGACCCCCTCCAGTCCCCCTACCATCACTACCAACCTCTAAACACAAGTAGACCTCAATGCACACCACACACGCACGCACGCACACACACACACTTTAACATGGTCAACCTTTGACCTCCACAGACAGATACATTGATTGATACCATCACTGATTGATACCATCTGTTTGATACATCTGATTGATACCAGCACTGATTGATACCATCACTGATTCATACCATCTGATTGATACCATCTCTGGTTGATACCATCTCTGATTGATACCATCCTGGATTTGATGTCATCCCTGAATTGATACTATCCCTGATTGAGTCATCCCTGATTGATACTATCTCGGATTGTACTATCCCTGATTGATACATCTCGGATTGTACTATCCCTGATTGATACGATCCCTGATTGATGTCATCTCTGATTGATACTATCCCTGATTGATACCATCCCTGATTGATGTCATCTCTGATTGACGTCATCTCTGATTGATACTATCCCTGATTGATACTATCCCTGATTGATACTATCTCTGATTGATACTATCCCTAATTGATCCTATCCCTGATTGATACCATCTCTGATTGATACTATCCCTGATTGATACCATCTCTGATTGATACCATCTCTGATTGATGTCATCTCTGTTGATACTAACTCTGATTGCTACCATTCTGATTGATGTCATCTCTGATTATACCATCTCTGATTGATACTAACTCTGATTGATACTCTATCCCTGATTTGATGTCATCCCTGATTGTGTCATCTCTGATTTGATGTCATCTCTGATTGATACTATCCCGATGATACTATCCCTGATTGATACCATCTCTGATTGATACCATCTCTGATTGATATATCCCTGATTGATACCATCTCTGATTGATACTATCCCCTCGATTGATACTATCCCTGATTGATACCATCTCTGATTGATACGATCCCTGATTGATACCATCTCTGATTGACACCATCGTTGAGCAAGGCACTTAACCCTTATTTTCTCCCAGGCCACCATACTACTTTGGCTGACCCTTTTAAAACAACACATTTCACTGCACCTACAGTATCTGGTATATGTGACAATACAATAAATAGATTTTTCGATTGCCATGTAGTCATGTGTTGTACAGAGAGGGGTTGGGGACCGGGACAGGAGACAGAGCTGTGTGTGTGTGTGTGTGTGTGTGTGTGTGTGTGTGTGTGTGTGTGTGTGTGTGTGTGTGTGTGTGTGTGTGTGTGTGTGTGTGTGTGTGTGTGGTGTGTGAGAGAGAGTTACTACTGGTCTGTACATACCCCTGAGGATGTAATTCTGGTAGTTCTGGTCTGCTTCAGCTCCGACCTTGATAGACATGTCAGTCCTTCAGACACCACAAACTCATGGACCAGGTCCTTGTCATCCTGAGGAACAGAGAGACGAGCAGTTTATGCCTGACTCTACACAAATCATACAGACGACTAGAGATTGGTAATGTGCTATGAGTAGCAGTGATTCTATGGATAAGTCCTAAATAGCACCCTATTCCCTATTTTAGAGCAATATGGTGCACTATATAGGGAATAGGGCAACATTTGGGACATCTATGTATGATTTAGATAATGGGACAAGGATTAGGAAGTTATATGAGAGTGTTTTTTTGATGCACAAATCTATAAAACCTTGAACGACATTTAAGAGCCCTTGTAGGTTTCATGTTTTATCTACCAGTATAATAATGACCTTAACTTTGCCCAAGTATGGGCATTATTTATTATTGTTTGCAGTAACATTCATTTACTACACACTGTATGGAAATACAAGCATTACATTTCATTAAAGAGATTTATGGTATCCTTGACAACACATATTTCCATGACAGCAAGTAAGACTAAGTATGTTGTGCGTTACTTTCACCAGGGACAAATTACCCATCATGCTCCAAGCACCTCATTTCCTGTTCTCATGGCAACCCTGTATTTTGTAGTTGCCTTAAACATCGGTTGCTAAGTGCCTGTTGTCGGCTAACAGAAAGAGCTCATCCAATTAGTGACAGAGAGGTGCTAAGAGCATTGCTGTCCTCGTTTAATGAATGGTTAGACACGAATGAACCACTCCGAGGGTGAGTGAGTGAGTGAGCACTCTTCTCATTGCTGATTTGGTATTACTGACCCAGACCACAACCCCGTCCATCTTAGATCCTGGCTAAAGTGATGGGGAAACTCTGGGTTCACACCAAACAAATTCAAATAGCAGCCTTGGGCTCCTGAGTGGCGCAGCGGTCTAAGGCACTGCATCTCAGTGCTAGAGGCATCACTATAGACACCCTGGTTCGATTCCAGGCTTTATCACAACTGGCCGTACTTGGGAGTCCCATAGGGCGATGCACAATTGACCCAGTGTTGTCCAGGTTAGGCCGCGGTAGGCCGTCATTGTAAATAAGAATTTGTTCTTAACTCACTTGCCTAGTTAAATAAAGGGAAGTGTTTCCTGAACTCTGTCTGACCCACCTCCTGGGAGCACATTTTGGTTTTCCTACTAGCACAACACAGCTGAATTGAAGTAATCCAGCTTGATGATGAGTTGGTTAGTGTTAGGGCACAAACCTAAAAACGTGCACCCAGAGGGGCCTCGGGACCTATCTGTGAACCCTGCTGTCGGGTATGATAGGAGAGATGGTTTACTGTAGGCTACGTACACACCAGGATCAGGACACCAGACATTCAAAATGCCTTCTGAACATAATATTACAATAGGCAAGGAACTTGTTTTAACCTTGTGTATTAAGCCCAGTGGATGCTGGGAAGGAAATACTCCTCAGGAGTGAAATTCAATGTAGACAATGTGTCTAGGGAACTATGGCTGGAGAACCCCTTTAATTACTAGATCAGGAGTGAAATTCAATGTAGGCAATATGTCTAGGGAACTATGGCTGGAGAACCCCTTTAATTACTAGATCAGGAGTGAAATTCAATGTAGACAATGTGTCTAGGGAACTATGGCTGGAGAACCCCTTTAATTACTAGATCAGGAGTGAAATTCAATGTAGACAATGTGTCTAGGGAACTATGGCTGGAGAACCCCCTTTAATTACTAGATCAGGAGTGAAATTCAATGTAGACAATGTGTCTAGGGAACTATGGCTGGAGAACCCTTTAATTACTAGATCAGGAGTGAAATTCAATGTAGACAATGTGTCTAGGGAACTATGGCTGGAGAACCCCTTTAATTACTAGATCAGGAGTGAAATTCAATGTAGACAATGTGTAGGGAACTATGCTGGAGAACCCCTTTAATTACTAGATCAGGAGTGAAATTCAATGTAGACAATGTGTCTAGGGAACTATGGCTGGAGAACCCCCTTTAATTACTAGATCAGGAGTGAAATTCAATGTAGACAATGTGTCTAGGGAACTATGGCTGGAGAACCCCTTTAATTACTAGATCAGGAGTGAAATTCAATGTAGACAATGTGTCTAGGGAACTATGGCTGGAGAACCCCTTTAATTACTAGATCAGGAGTGAAATTCAATGTAGACAATGTGTCTAGGGAACTATGGCTGGAGAACCCCTTTAATTACTAGATCAGGAGTGAAATTCAATGTAGACAATGTGTCTAGGGAACTATGGCTGGAGAACCCCTTTAATTACTAGATCAGGAGTGCCTTATTACACACAAGATGCATGGGGCCCTGTTGAATAACCTTCAACTCTGTGGCTATAACCTTACTATAACACGATTAGCTCTAATCTAATTGATCCAATGGATGCATGTATTTCTGAACAACAGGCTCCCAGCTTGCTTCAGTCCTAAATGGCACCATATTCCCTATGTAGGGCACTACTTTGACTATAGTCCTATGAGGTCCTGGTCAAAAGTAGTGCACATAAAGGGAACAGGGTGCTATTTGGGACGGAGCCTGTAGAGTTAGCATGTAGCCAACCACCCACTGGGATAGAGCACTTTATACTGAACCAACTGATCTGAGCTCAGTGCTATTTCTTTTATACTGAACCCACTGATCTAAGCTCAGTGTTATTTATTTATACTGGAGGCCATCGATCTGAGGTGCTCAGTGCTATTTTCTTTCTGAACTGAACAATCTGAAACTGAACTGATCTGAGCTCAGTGCTATTTCTTTATGCTGACCATCTTGATCTGAGCTCAGTGCTATTTCTTTATGCTGAACCAACTGATCTGAGCTCAGTGCTATTTCTTTATGCTGAAACCAACTGATCTGAGCTCAGTGCTATTTCTTTATACTGAACCATCTGATCTAGCTCAGTGCTATTTCTTTATGCTGAACCATCTGATCTGAGCTCAGTG
>NW_022263493.1:0-53664 GCF_002021735.2 Oncorhynchus kisutch | reverse complement strand
CACCATCACCACCAGTCTCTCACCATCACCACCAGTCTCTCACCATCATGGGTCTGTCTCAATGTCACACACACCATCACCACCAGTCTCTCACCATCATGGTCTGTCTCAATGTCACACACACACCATCACCACCAGTCTCTCACCATCATGGGTCTGTCTCAATGTCAGACACACACACACCATCACCACCAGTCTCTCACCATCACCACCAGTCTCTCACCATCATGGGTCTGTCTCAATGTCACACACACACCATCACCACCAGTCTCTCACCATCATGGGTCTGTCTGAATGTCACACACACACCATCACCACCAGTCTCTCACCATCATGGGTCTGTCTCAATGTCAGACACACACACCATCACCACCAGTCTCTCACCATCATGGGTCTGTCTCAATGTCACACACACACCATCACCACCAGTCTCTCACCATCATGGGTCTGTCTCAAACACACACACACCATCACCACCAGTCTCTCACCATCATGGGTCTGTCTCAATGTCACACACACACCATCACCACCAGTCTCTCACCATCATGGGTCTGTCTCAATGTCAGACACACACACACCATCACCACCAGTCTCTCACCATCATGGGTCTGTCTCAATGTCACACACACACCATCACCACCAGTCTCTCACCATCATGGGTCTGTCTCAATGTCAGACACACACACACCATCACCACCAGTCTCTCACCATCATGGGTCTGTCTCAATGTCACACACACACCATCACCACCAGTCTCTCACCATCATGGGTCTGTCTCAATGTCAGACACACACACCATCACCACCAGTCTCTCACCATCATGGGTCTGTCTCAATGTCAGACACACACACACCATCACCACCAGTCTCTCACCATCATGGGTCTGTCTCAATGTCAGACACACACACACCATCACCACCAGTCTCTCACCATCATGGGTCTGTCTCAATGTCACACACACACCATCACCACCAGTCTCTCACCATCATGGGTCTGTCTCAATGTCACACACACACACCATCACCACCAGTCTCTCACCATCATGGGTCTGTCTGAATGTCACACACACACCATCACCACCAGTCTCTCACCATCATGGGTCTGTCTCAATGTCACACACACACCATCACCACCAGTCTCTCACCATCATGGGTCTGTCTCAATGTCACACACACACCATCACCACCAGTCTCTCACCATCATGGGTCTGTCTCAATGTCAGACACACACACACCATCACCACCAGTCTCTCACCATCATGGGTCTGTCTCAATGTCAGACACACACCATCACCACCAGTCTCTCACCATCATGGGTCTGTCTCAATGTCAGACACACACCATCACCACCAGTCTCTCACCATCATGGGTCTGTCTCAATGTCAGACACACACACACCATCACCACCAGTCTCTCACCATCATGGGTCTGTCTCAATGTCACACACACACCATCACCACCAGTCTCTCACCATCATGGGTCTGTCTCAATGTCAGACCACACACACCATCACCACCAGTCTCTCACCATCATGGGTCTGTCTCAATGTCAGACACACACACCATCACCACCAGTCTCTCACCATCATGGGTCTGTCTGAATGTCAGACACACACACACCATCACCACCAGTCTCTCACCATCATGGGTCTGTCTGAAAAACACACACACACCATCACCACCAGTCTCTCACCATCACCACCAGTCTCTCACCATCACCACCACACACACCATCACCACCAGTCTCTCACCATCATGGGTCTGTCTGAATGTCACACACACACCATCACCACCAGTCTCTCACCATCATGGGTCTGTCTCAATGTCACACACACACCATCACCACCAGTCTCTCACCATCATGGGTCTGTCTCAATGTCAGACACACACACACCATCACCACCAGTCTCTCACCATCACCACCAGTCTCTCACCATCATGGGTCTGTCTGAATGTCACACACACACCATCACCACCAGTCTCTCACCATCATGGGTCTGTCTGAATGTCACACACACACCATCACCACCAGTCTCTCACCATCATGGGTCTGTCTCAATGTCAGACACACACACACCATCACCACCAGTCTCTCACCATCATGGGTCTGTCTCAATGTCACACACACACCATCACCACCAGTCTCTCACCATCATGGGTCTGTCTGAAAACACACACACACCATCACCACCAGTCTCTCACCATCATGGGTCTGTCTCAATGTCACACACACACCATCACCACCAGTCTCTCACCATCATGGGTCTGTCTCAATGTCAGACACACACACACCATCACCACCAGTCTCTCACCATCATGGGTCTGTCTCAATGTCAGACACACACACACCATCACCACCAGTCTCTCACCATCATGGGTCTGTCTCAAAGACACACACACACCATCACCACCAGTCTCTCACCATCATGGGTCTGTCTCAAAACACACACACACCATCACCACCAGTCTCTCACCATCATGGGTCTGTCTCAAAAACACACACACACCATCACCACCAGTCTCTCACCATCATGGGTCTGTCTCAATGTCAGACACACACCATCACCACCAGTCTCTCACCATCATGGGTCTGTCTCAATGTCAGACACACACACACCATCACCACCAGTCTCTCACCATCATGGGTCTGTCTCAATGTCACACACACACCATCACCACCAGTCTCTCACCATCATGGGTCTGTCTCAATGTCAGACACACACACCATCACCACCAGTCTCTCACCATCATGGGTCTGTCTCAATGTCAGACACACACACACCATCACCACCAGTCTCTCACCATCATGGGTCTGTCTCAATGTCAGACACACACACACCATCACCACCAGTCTCTCACCATCATGGGTCTGTCTCAATGTCACACACACACCATCACCACCAGTCTCTCACCATCATGGGTCTGTCTCAATGTCAGACACACACACACCATCACCACCAGTCTCTCACCATCATGGGTCTGTCTCAATGTCAGACACACACACACCATCACCACCAGTCTCTCACCATCATGGGTCTGTCTCAATGTCACACACACACCATCACCACCAGTCTCTCACCATCATGGGTCTGTCTCAAACACACACACACCATCACCACCAGTCTCTCACCATCATGGGTCTGTCTCAATGTCAGACACACACACACCATCACCACCAGTCTCTCACCATCATGGGTCTGTCTCAATGTCAGACACACACACACCATCACCACCAGTCTCTCACCATCATGGGTCTGTCTCAATGTCACACACACACCATCACCACCAGTCTCTCACCATCATGGGTCTGTCTCAATGTCAGACACACACACACCATCACCACCAGTCTCTCACCATCATGGGTCTGTCTGAATGTCACACACACACCATCACCACCAGTCTCTCACCATCATGGGTCTGTCTCAATGTCACACACACACCATCACCACCAGTCTCTCACCATCATGGGTCTGTCTCAATGTCACACACACACCATCACCACCAGTCTCTCACCATCATGGGTCTGTCTCAATGTCAGACACACACACACCATCACCACCAGTCTCTCACCATCATGGGTCTGTCTCAATGTCAGACACACACACACCATCACCACCAGTCTCTCACCATCATGGGTCTGTCTGAATGTCAACACACACACCATCACCACCGTCTCTCACCATCATGGGTCTGTCTGACAAACACACACACACCATCACCACCAGTCTCTCACCATCATGGGTCTGTCTGAAAACAACACACACACCATCACCCACCAGTCTCTCACCATCATGGGTCTGTCTGAAAAATACACACACACACCATCACCACCAGTCTCTCACCATCATGGGTCTGTCTCAATGTCAGACACACACACCATCACCACCAGTCTCTCACCATCATGGGTCTGTCTCAATGTCAGACACCACACACCATCACCACCAGTCTCTCACCATCATGGGTCTGTCTCAATGTCAACACACACACACCATCACACAGTCTCTCACCATCATGGGTCTGTCTCAATGTCACAACAACACAATCATCACCAGTCTCTCACATCATGGGTCTGTCTGAATGTCAACACACACACACCATCACCACCAGTCTCTCACCATCATGGGTCTGTCTGAATGTCACACACACACCATCACCACCAGGTCTCTCACCATCATGGGTCTGTCTCAATGTCACACACCAACACCATCACCACCAGTCTCTCACCATCATGGGTCTGTCTCAATGTCAAGACACACACACACCATCACCACCCGTCTCTCACCATCATGGGTCTGTCTCAATGTCAGGCACAACACACACCATCACCCACCAGTCTCTCACCATCATGGGTCTGTCTCAATGTTCAGACACACCACCATCACCACCAGTCTCTCACCATCATGGGTCTGTCTCAATGTCAGACCACACACACCATCACCACCAGTCTCTCACATCATGGGTCTGTCTCAATGTCAGACACACACCACACCCATCACCTACCAGTCTCTCACCCATCATGGGTCTGTATGCAATGTCACACACACACCATCACCACCCGTCTCTCACCATCATGGGTCTGTCTCAATGTCAGACACACACACACCATCACCCACCAGTCTCTCACCATCATGGGTCTGTCTCAATGTCAGAACACACACACCATCACCACCAGTCTCTCCCCCATCATGGGTCTTGTCTGAATGTCAGACACACACACACCACCACCACCAGTCTCTCACCATCATGGGTCTGTCTGAAAAACACACACACACCATCACCACCAGTCTCTCACCATCACCACCAGTCTCTCACCATCACCACCAGTCTCTCACCATCACCACCAGTCTCTCACCATCATGGGTCTGTCGAATGTCACACACACACCATCACCACCAGTTCTCTCACCGTCATGGGTCTGTCTGAATGTCACACACACACCATCACCACCAGTCTCTCACCATCATGGGTCTGTCTCAATGTCAGACACACAACACCCATCACCACCAGTCTCTCACCATCCCCCACCAGTCTCTCACCCATCATGGGTCTGTCTGAATGTCCACACACACACCATCACCACCCAGTCTCTCACCGTCATGGGTCTGTCTGAATGTCACACACACACCATCACCACCAGTCTCTCACCATCATGGGTCTGTCTCAATGTCAGACACACACACACCATCACCACCAGTCTCTCACCATCATGGGTCTGTTCTGAATGTCACACACACACCATCACCACCAGTCTCTCACCATCATGGGTCTGTCTGAAAAACACCACACACACCATCACCACCAGTCTCTCACCATCATGGGTCTGTCTGAATGTCCACCACACACCATCACCACCAGTCTCTCACCATCATGGGTCTGTCTCAATGTCAGAAACACACAACCATCACCACCAGTCTCTCACCATCATGGGTCTGTCTCAATGTCAGACACACACACACCCATCACCACCAGTCTCTCACCATCATGGTCTGTCTGAAAAAACACACAACACCATCACCACCAGTCTCTCACCATCATGGGTCTGTCTGAAAAACACCACACACACCATCACCACCAGTCTCTCACCATCATGGGTCTGTCTGAAAAACACACACACACCATCACCACAGTCTCTCACCATCATGGGTCTGTCTCAATGTCAGACACACACCAATCACCACCAGTCTCTCACATCATGGGTCTGTCTCAATGTCAGACACACACACACCATCACCACCAGTCTCTCACCATCATGGGTCTGTCTCAATGTCACACACACACCATCACCACCAGTCTCTCACCATCATGGGTCTGTCTCAATGTCAGACACACACACACCATCACCACCAGTCTCTCACCATCATGGGTCTGTCTCAATGTCACACACACACACCATCACCACCAGTCTCTCACCATCATGGGTCTGTCTCAATGTCAGACACACACACACCATCACCACCAGTCTCTCACCATCATGGGTCTGTCTCAATGTCAGACACACACACACCATCACCACCAGTCTCTCACCATCATGGGTCTGTCTCAATGTCACACACACACACCATCACCACCAGTCTCTCACCATCATGGGTCTGTCTCAATGTCACACACACACACCATCACCACCAGTCTCTCACCATCATGGGTCTGTCTCAATGTCACACACACACCATCACCACCAGTCTCTCACCATCATGGGTCTGTCTCAATGTCAGCACACACACACCATCACCACCAGTCTCTCACCAATCATGGGTCTGTCTCAATGTCAGACACACACACCACCATCACCACCAGTCTCTCACCATCATGGGTCTGTCTCAATGTCAGACACACACACCAGCACCACCAGTCTCTCACCATCATGGGTCTGTCTCAATGTCAGACACACACCATCACCACCAGTTCTCTCACCCTCATGGGTCTGTCTCAATGTCACGACACACACCATCACCACCAGTCTCTCACCATCATGGGTCTGTCTCAATGTCAACACACACACCATCACCACCAGTCTCTCACCATCATGGGTCTGTCTCACTGTCAGACACACACACACCATCACCACCGTCTCTCACCATCATGGGTCTGTCTGAATGTCAGACACACACACCCCATCACCACCAGTCTTCACCATCATGGGTCTGTCTTCAATGTCAACACACACACACCATCATCACCAGTCTCTCACCATCATGGGTCTGTCTCAATGTCACACACACACCATCATCACCAGTCTCTCACCATCATGGGTCTGTCTCAATGTCACACACACACACACCATCACCACCAGTCTCTCACCATCATGGGTCTGTCTGAATGTCACACACACACCATCACCACCAGTCTCTCACCATCATGGGTCTGTCTCAATGTCACACACACACCATCACCACCAGTCTCTCACCATCATGGGTCTGTCTCAATGTCAGACACACACACACCATCACCACCAGTCTTCACCATCATGGGTCTGTCTCAATGTCAGGCACACACACCACCATCACCACCAGTCTCTCACCATCATGGGTCTGTCTCAATGTCAGACACACACCATCACCACCAGTCTCTCACCATCATGGGTCTGTCTCAATGTCAGACACACACCATCACCACCAGTCTCTCACCATCATGGGTCTGTCTCAATGTCAGACACAACACACACCATCACCACCAGTCTCTCACCATCATGGGTCTGTCTCAATGTCACACACACACCATCACCACCAGTCTCTCACCATCATGGGTCTGTCTCAATGTCAGACACACACACACCATCACCACCAGTCTCTCACCATCATGGGTCTGTCTCAATGTCAGACACACACACCATCACCACCAGTCTCTCACCATCATGGGTCTGTCTGAATGTCAGACAACACACACACCCATCACCACAGGCAGTCTCTCACCATCATGGGTCTGTCTGAAAACACACACACACCATCACCACCAGTCTCTCACCATCACCACCAGTCTCTCACCATCACCACCAGTCTCTCACCATCACCACCAGTCTCTCACCATCATGGGTCTGTCTGAATGTCACACACACACCATCACCACCAGGTCTCTCACCGTCATGGGTCTGTTCTGAATGTCACACACACACCATCACCACCAGTCTCTCACCATCATCGGTCTGTCTCAATGTCAGACCACACACACACCATCACCACCAGTCTCTCACCAATCACCACCAGTCTCTCACCATCATGGGTCTGTCTGAATGTCACACACACCACATCACCACCAGTCTCTCACCGTCATGGGTCTGTCTGAATGTCACACACACACCATCACCACCAGTTCTCTCACCATCATGGGTCTGTCTCAATGTCAGACACACACACACCATCACCACCAGTCTCTCACCATCATGGGTCTGTCTGAATGTCACACACACACCATCACACACCAGTCTCTCACCATCATGGGTCTGTCTGAAAAACACACACCACACCATCACCACCAGTCTCTCACCATCATGGGTCTGTCTGAATGTCACACACACACCATCACCACCAGTCTCTCACCATCATGGGTCTGTCTCAATGTCAGACACACCACACACCATCACCACCAGTCTCTCACCCATCATGGGTCTGTCTCAATGTCAGACACCAACACACCATCACCACCAGTCTCTCACCATCATGGGTCTGTCTGAAAAACACCACACACACCCATCACCACCAGTCTCCTCACCATCATGGGTCTGTCTCAATGTCACACACACACACCATCACCACCAGTTCTCTCACCATCATGGGTCTGTCTCATGTCCAAACACACACACACCATCACCACCAGTCTCTCACCATCATGGTCTGTCTCAATGTCAACACACACACCATCACCACCAGTCTCTCACCATCATGGGTCTGTCTAATGTCAGACACACCACCATCACCACCAGTCTCTCACCATCATGGTGTTCTGTCTCAATTGTCAGACACACACACACCATCACCACCAGTCTCTCACCATCATGGGTCTGTCTCAATGTCACAACACACACCATCACCACCAGTCTCTCACCATCATGGGTCTGTCTCAATGTCAGACACAACACACCATCACCACCAGTCTATCACCATCATGGGTCTGTCTCAATGTCAGACACACACACACCATCACCACCAGTCTCTCACCATCATGGGTCTGTCTGAATGTCAGACACACACACCATCACCACCAGTCTCTCACCATCATGGGTCTGTCTCAATGTCAACACACACACCATCATCACCCAGTCTCTCACCATCATGGGTCTGTCTCAATGTCACACACACACACCATCACCACCAGTCTCTCACCATCATGGGTCTGTCTGAATGTCACACACCACACCATCACCACCAGTCTCTCCCCCATCATGGGTCTGTCTCAATGTCACACACACACCATCACCACCAGTCTCTCACCATCATGGGTCTGTCTCAATGTCAGACACACACACACCATCACCACCAGTCTCTCACCATCATGGGTCTGTCTCAATGTCAGGCACACACACACCCATCACCACCAGTCTCTCACCATCATGGGTCTGTCTCAATGTCAGACACACACCATCACCACCAGTCTCTCACCATCATGGGTCTGTCTCAATGTCAGACACACACCATCACCACCAGTCTCTCACCATCATGGGTCTGTCTCAATGTCAGACACACACACACCATCACCACCAGTCTCTCACCATCATGGGTCTGTCTCAATGTCACACACACACCATCACCACCCGTCTCTCACCATCATGGGTCTGTCTCAATGTCAGACACACACACACCATCACCACCAGTCTCTCACCATCATGGGTCTGTCTCAATGTCAGACACACACACCATCACCACCAGTCTCTCACCATCATGGGTCTGTCTGAATGTCAGACACACACACACCATCACCACCAGTCTCTCACCATCATGGGTCTGTCTGAAAAACACACGCACACCATCACCACCAGTCTCTCACCATCACCACCAGTCTCTCACCATCACCACCAGTCTCTCACCATCACCACCAGTCTCTCACCATCATGGGTCTGTCTGAATGTCACACACACACCATCACCACCAGTCTCTCACCGTCATGGGTCTGTCTGAATGTCACACACACACCATCACCACCAGTCTCTCACCATCATGGGTCTGTCTCAATGTCAGACACACACACACCATCACCACCAGTCTCTCACCATCACCACCAGTCTCTCACCATCATGGGTCTGTCTGAATGTCACACACACACCATCACCACCAGTCTCTCACCATCATGGGTCTGTCTGAATGTCACACACACACCATCACCACCAGTCTCTCACCATCATGGGTCTGTCTCAATGACAGACACACACACACCATCACCACCAGTCTCTCACCATCATGGGTCTGTCTGAATGTCACACACACACCATCACCACCAGTCTCTCACCATCATGGGTCTGTCTGAAAAACACACACACACACCATCACCACCAGTCTCTCACCATCATGGGTCTGTCTGAATGTCACACACACACCATCACCACCAGTCTCTCACCATCATGGGTCTGTCTCAATGTCAGACACACACACACCATCACCACCAGTCTCTCACCATCATGGGTCTGTCTCAATGTCAGACACACACACACCATCACCACCAGTCTCTCACCATCATGGGTCTGTCTGAAAAACACACACACACCATCACCACCAGTCTCACACCATCATGGGTCTGTCTCAATGTCAGACACACACACACCATCACCACCAGTCTCTCACCATCATGGGTCTGTCTGAATGTCACACACACACCATCACCACCAGTCTCTCACCATCATGGGTCTGTCTGAAAAACACACACACCATCACCACCAGTCTCTCACCATCATGGGTCTGTCTGAAAAAACACACACACACCATCACCACCAGTCTCTCACCATCATGGGTCTGTCTCAATGTCAGACACACACACACCATCACCACCAGTCTCTCACCATCATGGGTCTATCTCAATGTCAGACACACAAACACCATCACCACCAGTCTCTCACCATCATGGGTCTGTCTCAATGTCAGACACACACACACCATCACCACCAGTCTCTCACCATCATGGGTCTGTCTCAATGTCAGACACACACACACCATCACCACCAGTCTCTCACCATCATGGGTCTGTCTCAATGTCAGACACACACACACCATCACCACCAGTCTCTCACCATCATGGGTCTGTCTCAATGTCAGACACACACACACCATCACCACCAGTCTCTCACCATCATGGGTCTGTCTCAATGTCACACACACACCATCACCACCAGTCTCTCACCATCATGGGTCTGTCTCAATGTCAGACACACACACACCATCACCACCAGTCTCTCACCATCATGGGTCTGTCTCAATGTCAGACACACACACACCATCACCACCAGTCTCTCACCATCATGGGTCTGTCTGAATGTCAGACACACACACACCATCACCACCAGTCTCTCACCATCATGGGTCTGTCTCAATGTCACACACACACCATCATCACCAGTCTCTCACCATCATGGGTCTGTCTCAATGTCACACACACACACCATCACCACCAGTCTCTCACCATCATGGGTCTGTCTGAATGTCACACACACACCATCACTACCAGTCTCTCACCATCATGGGTCTGTCTCAATGTCACACACAACACCATCACCACCAGTCTCTCACCATCATGGGTCTGTCTCAATGTCAGACACACACACACCATCACCACCAGTCTCTCACCATCATGGGTCTGTCTCAATGTCAGGCACACACACACCATCACCACCAGTCTCTCACCATCATGGGTCTGTCTCAATGTCAGACACACACACACCATCACCACCAGTCTCTCACCATCATGGGTCTGTCTCAATGTCACACACACACCATCACCACCAGTCTCTCACCATCATGGGTCTGTCTCAATGTCAGACACACACACACCATCACCACCAGTCTCTCACCATCATGGGTCTGTCTCAATGTCAGACACACACACACCATCACCACCAGTCTCTCACCATCATGGGTCTGTCTCAATGTCACACACACACCATCACCACCAGTCTCTCACCATCATGGGTCTGTCTCAATGTCAGACACACACACACCATCACCACCAGTCTCTCACCATCATGGGTCTGTCTCAATGTCAGACACACACACACCATCACCACCAGTCTCTCACCATCATGGGTCTGTCTGAATGTCAGACACACACACACCATCACCACCAGTCTCTCACCATCATGGGTCTGTCTCAATGTCACACACACACCATCATCACCAGTCTCTCACCATCATGGGTCTGTCTCAATGTCACACACACACACCATCACCACCAGTCTCTCACCATCATGGGTCTGTCTGAATGTCACACACACACCATCACCACCAGTCTCTCACCATCATGGGTCTGTCTCAATGTCACACACACACCATCACCACCAGTCTCTCACCATCATGGGTCTGTCTCAATGTCAGACACACACACACCATCACCACCAGTCTCTCACCATCATGGGTCTGTCTCAATGTCAGGCACACACACACCATCACCACCAGTCTCTCACCATCATGGGTCTGTCTCAATGTCAGACACACACCATCACCACCAGTCTCTCACCATCATGGGTCTGTCTCAATGTCAGACACACACCATCACCACCAGTCTCTCACCATCATGGGTCTGTCTCAATGTCAGACACACACACACCATCACCACCAGTCTCTCACCATCATGGGTCTGTCTCAATGTCACACACACACCATCACCACCAGTCTCTCACCATCATGGGTCTGTCTCAATGTCAGACACACACACACCATCACCACCAGTCTCTCACCATCATGGGTCTGTCTCAATGTCAGACACACACACCATCACCACCAGTCTCTCACCATCATGGGTCTGTCTGAATGTCAGACACACACACACCATCACCACCAGTCTCTCACCATCATGGGTCTGTCTGAAAAACACACGCACACCATCACCACCAGTCTCTCACCATCACCACCAGTCTCTCACCATCACCACCAGTCTCTCACCATCACCACCAGTCTCTCACCATCATGGGTCTGTCTGAATGTCACACACACACCATCACCACCAGTCTCTCACCGTCATGGGTCTGTCTGAATGTCACACACACACCATCACCACCAGTCTCTCACCATCATGGGTCTGTCTCAATGTCAGACACACACACACCATCACCACCAGTCTCTCACCATCACCACCAGTCTCTCACCATCATGGGTCTGTCTGAATGTCACACACACACCATCACCACCAGTCTCTCACCATCATGGGTCTGTCTGAATGTCACACACACACCATCACCACCAGTCTCTCACCATCATGGGTCTGTCTCAATGACAGACACACACACACCATCACCACCAGTCTCTCACCATCATGGGTCTGTCTGAATGTCACACACACACCATCACCACCAGTCTCTCACCATCATGGGTCTGTCTGAAAAACACACACACACCATCACCACCAGTCTCTCACCATCATGGGTCTGTCTGAATGTCACACACACACCATCACCACCAGTCTCTCACCATCATGGGTCTGTCTCAATGTCAGACACACACACACCATCACCACCAGTCTCTCACCATCATGGGTCTGTCTCAATGTCAGACACACACACACCATCACCACCAGTCTCTCACCATCATGGGTCTGTCTGAAAAACACACACACACCATCACCACCAGTCTCACACCATCATGGGTCTGTCTCAATGTCAGACACACACACACCATCACCACCAGTCTCTCACCATCATGGGTCTGTCTGAATGTCACACACACACCATCACCACCAGTCTCTCACCATCATGGGTCTGTCTGAAAAACACACACACCATCACCACCAGTCTCTCACCATCATGGGTCTGTCTGAAAAACACACACACACCATCACCACCAGTCTCTCACCATCATGGGTCTGTCTCAATGTCAGACACACACACACCATCACCACCAGTCTCTCACCATCATGGGTCTATCTCAATGTCAGACACACAAACACCATCACCACCAGTCTCTCACCATCATGGGTCTGTCTCAATGTCAGACACACACACACCATCACCACCAGTCTCTCACCATCATGGGTCTGTCTCAATGTCAGACACACACACACCATCACCACCAGTCTCTCACCATCATGGGTCTGTCTCAATGTCAGACACACACACACCATCACCACCAGTCTCTCACCATCATGGGTCTGTCTCAATGTCAGACACACACACACCATCACCACCAGTCTCTCACCATCATGGGTCTGTCTCAATGTCACACACACACCATCACCACCAGTCTCTCACCATCATGGGTCTGTCTCAATGTCAGACACACACACACCATCACCACCAGTCTCTCACCATCATGGGTCTGTCTCAATGTCAGACACACACACACCATCACCACCAGTCTCTCACCATCATGGGTCTGTCTGAATGTCAGACACACACACACCATCACCACCAGTCTCTCACCATCATGGGTCTGTCTCAATGTCACACACACACCATCATCACCAGTCTCTCACCATCATGGGTCTGTCTCAATGTCACACACACACACCATCACCACCAGTCTCTCACCATCATGGGTCTGTCTGAATGTCACACACACACCATCACTACCAGTCTCTCACCATCATGGGTCTGTCTCAATGTCACACACACACCATCACCACCAGTCTCTCACCATCATGGGTCTGTCTCAATGTCAGACACACACACACCATCACCACCAGTCTCTCACCATCATGGGTCTGTCTTCAATGTCAGGCACACACACACCATCACCACCAGTCTCTCACCATCATGGGTCTGTCTCAATGTCAGACACACACACACCATCACCACCAGTCTCTCACCATCATGGGTCTGTCTCAATGTCACACACACACCATCACCACCAGTCTCTCACCATCATGGGTCTGTCTCAATGTCAGACACACACACACCATCACCACCAGTCTCTCACCATCATGGGTCTGTCTCAATGTCAGACACACACACCATCACCACCAGTCTCTCACCATCATGGGTCTGTCTGAATGTCAGACACACACACACCATCACCACCAGTCTCTCACCATCATGGGTCTGTCTCAATGTCACACACACACCATCACCACCAGTCTCTCACCATCATGGGTCTGTCTCAATGTCACACACACACACCATCACCACCAGTCTCTCACCATCATGGGTCTGTCTGAATGTCACACACACACCATCACCACCAGTCTCTCACCATCATGGGTCTGTCTCAATGTCACACACACACCATCACCACCAGTCTCTCACCATCATGGGTCTGTCTCAATGTCAGACACACACACACCATCACCACCAGTCTCTCACCATCATGGGTCTGTCTCAATGTTAGACACACACACACCATCACCACCAGTCTCTCACCATCATGGGTCTGTCTCAATGTCAGACACACACACACCATCACCACCAGTCTCTCACCATCATGGGTCTGTCTCAATGTCAGACACACACACATCATCACCACCAGTCTCTCACCATCATGGGTCTGTCTCAATGTCAGACACACACACACCATCACCACCAGTCTCTCACCATCATGGGTCTGTCTGAATGTCACACACACACCATCACCACCAGTCTCTCACCATCATGGGTCTGTCTCAATGTCACACACACACACCATCACCACCAGTCTCTCACCATCATGGGTCTGTCTCAATGTCAGACACACACACACCATCACCACCAGTCTCTCACCATCATGGGTCTGTCTGAATGTCAGACACACACACACCATCACCACCAGTCTCTCACCATCATGGGTCTGTCTCAATGTCACACACACACCATCACCACCAATCTCTCACCATCATGGGTCTGTCTCAATGTCACACACACACACCATCACCACCAGTCTCTCACCATCATGGGTCTGTCTCAATGTCAGACACACACACACCATCACCACCAGTCTCTCACCATCATGGGTCTGTCTCAATGTCACACACACACACCATCACCACCAGTCTCTCACCATCATGGGTCTGTCTGAATGTCACACACACACACCATCACCACCAGTCTCTCACCATCATGGGTCTGTCTCAATGTCAGACACACACACCATCACCACCAGTCTCTCAACATCATGGGTCTGTCTCAATGTCAGACACACACACACCATCACCACCAGTCTCTCACCATCATGGGTCTGTCTCAATGTCAGACACACACACACCATCACCACCAGTCTCTCCCCCGTCATGGGTCTGTCTCAATGTCAGACACACACACACCATCACCACCAGTCTCTCACCATCATGGGTCTGTCTCAATGTCAGACACACACACACCATCACCACCAGTCTCTCACCATCATGGGTCTGTCTCAATGTCACACACACCATCACCACCAGTCTCTCACCATCATGGGTCTGTCTCAATGTCAGACACACACACACCATCACCACCAGTCTCTCACCATCATGGGTCTGTCTCAATGTCACACACACCATCACCACCAGTCTCTCACCATCATGGGCCTGTCTCAATGTCAGACACACACACACCATCACCACCACTCTCTCACCATCATGGGTCTGTCTCAATGTCAGACACACACACACCATCACCACCAGTCTCTCACCATCATGGGTCTGTCTCAATGTCAGACACACACACACCATCACCACCAGTCTCTCACCATCATGGGTCTGTCTCAATGTCAGACACACACCATCACCACCAGTCTCTCACCATCATGGGTCTGTCTCAATGTCAGACACACACCATCACCACCAGTCTCTCACCATCATGGGTCTGTCTCAATGTCAGACACACACACACCATCACCACCAGTCTCTCACCATCATGGGTCTGTCTCAATGTCAGACACACACACACCATCACCACCAGTCTCTCACCATCATGGGTCTGTCTGAATGTCACACACACACCATCACCACCAGTCTCTCACCATCATGGGTCTGTCTCAATGTCACACACACACCATCACCACCAGTCTCTCACCATCATGGGTCTGTCTGAATGTCACATACACACCATCACCACCAGTCTCTCACCATCATGGGTCTGTCTCAATGTCACACACACACCATCACCACCAGTCTCTCACCATCATGGGTCTGTCTCAATGTCAGACACACACACACCATCACCACCAGTCTCTCACCATCATGGGTCTGTCTCAATGTCAGACCACACACACCATCACCACCAGTCTCTCACCGTCATGGGTCTGTCTCAATGTCAGACACACACACACCATCACCACCAGTCTCTCACCATCATGGGTCTGTCTCAATGTCACACAACACCATCACCACCAGTCTCTCACCATCATGGGTCTGTCTCAATGTCAGACACACACACCATCACCACCAGTCTCTCACCATCATGGGTCTGTCTCAATGTCACACACACCATCACCACCAGTCTCTCACCATCATGGGCCTGTCTCAATGTCAGACACACACACACCATCACCACCACTCTCTCACCATCATGGGTCTGTCTCAATGTCAGACACACACACACCATCACCACCAGTCTCTCACCATCATGGGTCTGTCTCAATGTCAGACACACACACACCATCACCACCAGTCTCTCACCATCATGGGTCTGTCTCAATGTCAGACACACACCATCACCACCAGTCTCTCACCATCATGGGTCTGTCTCAATGTCAGACACACACCATCACCACCAGTCTCTCACCATCATGGGTCTGTCTCAATGTCAGACACACACACACCATCACCACCAGTCTCTCACCATCATGGGTCTGTCTCAATGTCAGACACACACACACCATCACCACCAGTCTCTCACCATCATGGGTCTGTCTGAATGTCACACACACACCATCACCACCAGTCTCTCACCATCATGGGTCTGTCTCAATGTCACACACACACCATCACACCAGTCTCTCACCATCATGGGTCTGTCTGAATGTCACATACACACCTCACCACCAGTCTCTCACATCATGGGTCTGTCTCAATGTCACACACACACCATCACCACCAGTCTCTCACCATCATGGGGGTCTGTCTCAATGTCAGAACACACACACCATCACCACCAGTCTCTCACCATCATGGGTCTGTCTCAATGTCAGGCACACACACACACCATCACCACCAGTCTCTCACCATCATGGGTCTGTCTCAATGTCAGACACACACACACCATCACCACCAGTCTCTCACCATCATGGGTCTGTCTCAATGTCAGACACACACACCATCACCACCAGTCTCTCACCATCATGGGTCTGTCTCAATGTCAGACACACACACACCATCACCACCAGTCTCTCACCATCATGGGTCTGTCTGAATGTCACACACACACCCATCACCACCAGTCTCTCACCATCATGGGTCTGTCTCAATGTCACACACACACACCATGCACCACCAGTCTCTCACCATCATGGGTCTGTCTCAATGTCAGACACACACACCCATCCCACCAGTCTCTCACCATCATGGGTCTGTCTCAATGTCAGACACAACACACCATCAACACCAGTCTCTCACCATCATGGGTCTGTCATGTCAGACACACACACACCATCACCACCAGTCTCTCACCATCATGGGTCTGTCTGAATGTCAACAACACACACCATCACCACCAGTCTCTCACCATCATGGGTCTGTCTCAATGTCAGACCACACACACCATCACCACCAGTTCTCTCACCGTCATGGGTCTGTCTCAATGTCAGACACACACACACCTCATCACCACCGTCTCTCACCATCATGGGTCTGTCTCAATGTCAACACACACCATCACCACCAGTCTCTCACCATCATGGGTCTGTCTCAATGTCAGACACACACACACCATCACCACCAGTCTCTCACCATCCATGGGTCTGTCTCAATGTCACACACACCATCACCACCAGTCTCTCACCATCATGGGCCTGTCTCAATGTCAGACACACACACACCCATCACCACCACTCTCTCACCATCATGGGTCTGTCTCAATGTCAGACACACACACACCATCACCACCAGTCTCTCACCATCATGGGTCTGTCTCAATGTCAGACACACACACACCATCACCACCAGTCTCTCACCATCATGGGTCTGTCTCAATGTCAGACACACACCATCACCACCAGTCTCTCACCATCATGGGTCTGTCTCAATGTCAGACACACACCATCACCACCAGTCTCTCACCATCATGGGTCTGTCTCAATGTCAGACACACACACACCATCACCACCAGTCTCTCACCATCATGGGTCTGTCTGAATGTCACACACACACCATCACCACACAGTCTCTCACCATCATGGGTCTGTCTCAATGTCAGACACACACACACCATCACCACCAGTCTCTCACCATCATGGGTCTGTCTCAAATGTCAGACACACACACACCATCACCACCAGTCTCTCACCATCATGGGTCTGTCTGAATGTCACACCACACACCATCACCACCAGTCTTCTCACCATCATGGGTCTGTCTCAATGTCACACACACACCATCACCACCAGTCCTCTCACCATCATGGGTCTGTCTGAATGTCACATACACACATCACCACCAGTCTCTCACCATCATGGGTCTGTCTCAATGTCACACACACACCATCACCACCAGTCTCTCACCATCATGGGTCTGTCTCAATGTCAGACACACACACACCATCACCACCAGTCTCTCACCATCATGGTCTGTCTCAATGTCAGACACACACACACACCATCACCACCAGTCTCTCACCATCATGGGTCTGTCTCAATGTAGACACACACACACCATCACCACCAGTCTCACCATCATGGGTCTGTCTCAATGTCAGACACACACACACCATCACCACCAGTCTCTCACCATCATGGGTCTGTCTCAATGTCAGACACACACACACCATCACCACCAGTCCTCTCACCATCATGGGTCTGTCTCAATGTCAGACACACACACCCATCACCACCAGTCTCTCACCATCATGGGTCTGTCTCAATGTCAGACACACACACACCATCACCACCAGTCTCTCACCATCATGGGTCTGTCTGAATGTCACACACACACCATCACCACCAGTCTCTCACCATCATGGGTCTGTCTCAATGTCACACACACACACCATCACCACCAGTCTCTCACCATCATGGGTCAGTCTCAATGTCAGACACACACACACCATCACCACCAGTCTCTCACCATCATGGGTCTGTCTCAATGTCAGACACACACACCATCAAAATCAGTCTCTCACCATCATGGGTCTGTCTCAATGTCAGACACACACACACCCATCACCCACCAGTCTCTCACCATCATGGGTCTGTCTCAATGTCAGACACACACACACCATCACCACCAGTCTCTCACCATCATGGGTCTGTCTCAATGTCAGACACACCACACCATCACACCAGTCTCTCACCATCATGGGTCTGTCTGAATGTCACACACACAACCATCACCACCAGTCTCTCACCATCATGGGTCTGTCTCAATGTCACACACACACACCATCACCACCAGTCTCTCACCATCATGGGTCTGTCTCAATGCCAGACACACACACACCATCACCACCAGTCTCTCACCATCATGGGTCTGTCTCAATGTCAGACACACACACACCATCACCACCAGTCTCTCCCCAGTCATGGGTCTGTCTCAATGTCAGACACACACACACCATCACCACCAGTCTCTCACCATCATGGGTCTGTCTCAATGTCAGACACACACAACCATCACCACCAGTCTCTCACCATCATGGGTCTGTCTCAATGTCAGACACACACACACCTCACCACCAGTCTCTCACCCTCATGGGTCTGTCTCAATGTCACACACACCATCACCACCAGTCTCTCACCATCATGGGTCTGTCTCAATGTCAGACACACACACACCATCACCACCAGTCTCTCACCATCATGGGTCTGTCTCAATGTCACACACACCATCACCACCAGTCTCTCACCATCATGGGCCTGTCTCAATGTCAGACACACACACACCATCACCACCACTCTCTCACCATCATGGGTCTGTCTCAATGTCAGACACACACACACCATCACCACCAGTCTCTCACCATCATGGGTCTGTCTCAATGTCAGACACACACACACCATCACCACCAGTCTCTCACCATCATGGGTCTGTCTCAATGTCAGACACACACCATCACCACCAGTCTCTCACCATCATGGGTCTGTCTCAATGTCAGACACACACCATCACCACCAGTCTCTCACCATCATGGGTCTGTCTCAATGTCAGACACACACACACATCACCACCAGTCTCTCACCATCATGGGTCTGTCTGATGTCACACACACACCATCACCCCCACCAGTCTCTCACCATCATGGGTCTGTCTCAATGTCAGACACACACACACCATCACCACCAGTGCTCTCACCATCATGGGTCTGTCTCAATGTCAGACACACACACACCATCACCACCAGTTCTCACCATCATGGTCTGTCTGAATGTCACACACACACCATCACCACCAGTCTCTCACAGTCATGGGTCTGTCTCAATTCAGCACACACACCATCACCACCAGTCTCTCACCATCATGGGTCTGTCTGAATGTCACATACACACCATCACCACCAGTCTCTACCATCATGGGTCTGTCTCAATGTTCAACACAACACACCATCACCACCAGTCCTCTCACCATCATGGGTCTGTCTCAATGTCAGACACAACACACACATCACCACCAGCTCTCACCATCATGGGTCTGTCTCAATGTCAGACACCACACACACCATCCACCACCATTCTCTCACCATCATGGGGTCTGTCTCAATGTCAGACACACACACACCATCACCACCAGTCTCTCACCATCATGGGTCTGTCTCAATGTCAGACAACACACACATCACCACCAGTCTCTCACCATCATGGGTCTGTCTCAATGTCAACACACACACCATCACCACCAGTCTCTCACCATCATGGGTCTGTCTCAATGTCAGACACACACACCATCACCACCAGTCTCTCACCATCATGGGTCTGTCTAATGTCAGACACACACACACCATCACCACCAGTCTCTCACCATCATGGGTCTGTCTCAATGTCAGACACACACACACCATCACCACCAGTCTCTCACCATCATGGGTCTGTCTCAATGTCAGACACACACACACCATCACCACCAGTCTCTCACCATCATGGGTCTGTCTCAATGTCAGACACACACACCATCAACATCCAGTCTCTCACCATCATGGGTCTGTCTCAATGTCAGACACACACACACCATCACCAGTCTCTCACCATCATGGGTCTGTCTCAATGTCAGACACACACACACCATCACCACCAGTCTCTCACCATCATGGGTCTGTCTCAATGTCAGACACACACACACCATCACCACCAGTCTCTCACCATCATGGGTCTGTCTGCATGTCCACACCAACCACCATCACCACCAGTCTCCACCATCATGGGTCTGTCTCAAGTCAGACACACACACACCATCACCACCAGTCTCTCACCATCATGGGTCTGTCTCAATGTCAACACACACCCATCACCACCAGTCTCTCACCACTCATGGTCTGTCTCAATGTCAGACACACACACACCATCACCACCAGTCTCTCCACATCATGGGTCTGTCTCAATGTCAGACACACACACACCATCACCACCAGTCTCTTCACCATCATGGGTCTGTCTGAATGTCAACCCACACACACATCACCACCAGTCTCTCACCATCATGGGTCTGTCCAATGTCAGACCCACACACACATCACACCAGTCTCTCACATCATGGGTCTGTCTCAATGTCACACACACACACACTCATCCACCAGTCTCTCACCATCATGGGTCTGTCTCATGTCAACACACACCACATCACCACCAGTCTCTCACCATCATGGGTCTGTCTGAATGTCACACATACACCATCACTACCAGTCTCTCACCATCATGTGTCTGTCTCAATTCAACACACACCATCACCACCAGTCTCTCACCATCATGGGTCTGTCTCAATGTCAGACACACACACACCATCACCACCAGTCTCTCACCATCATGGGTCTGTCTCAAGTCAGCACCACACACATCACCACCAGTCTCTCACCATCATGGGTCTGTCTCAATGTCAGACACACACACACCATCACCACCAGTCTCTCACATCATGGGTCTGTCTCAATGTCAGACACACACACCATCACACCAGTCTCTCACCATCATGGGTCTGTCTCAATGTCACACACACACCATCACCACCAGTCTCTCACCATCATGGGTCTGTCTCAATGTCAGACACACACACAACCATCACCACCAGTCTCTCACCATCATGGGTCTGTCTCATTGTCAGACATACCACCATCACCACAGTCTCTCAACCATCATGTTGTCTGCTCAATGGTCAGAACAACACACCATCACCACCAGTCTTCTCACCATTCATGGCGTCTGTCTCAATGTCAGACACACACCCACACCATCACCACCAGTCTCTCACCATCATGGGTCTGTTGAATGTCAGACACACACACACCATCACCACCAGGTCTCTCACCATCATGGGTCTGTCTCAATGTCAGACATCACACACACCATCACCAACCAGTCTCTCACCATCATGGTTCTGTCTCAATGTCAGACACACACACCATCACAATCAGTCTCTCACCATTCATGGGTCTGTTTTCCTTCAATGTGCAGACACACCACACCCATCAGCCACCAGCTCTTCCCATCATGGGTCTGTCTCAATGTCGACACCAACAACCATCACCACCAGTCTCTCACCATCATGGGTCTGTCTCAATGTCAGACACACACACACCATCACCACCAGTCTCTCACCATCATGGGTCTGTCTGAATTGTCAGACACACACACACCATCACCACCAGTCTCTCACCATCATGGGTCTGTCTCAATGTCAGCACACACACACATCACCACCAGTCTCTCACCATCATGGGTCT
This sequence comes from Oncorhynchus kisutch, assembly GCF_002021735.2. Taxonomy (NCBI): domain Eukaryota; kingdom Metazoa; phylum Chordata; class Actinopteri; order Salmoniformes; family Salmonidae; genus Oncorhynchus; species Oncorhynchus kisutch. The sequence continues at coordinate 30,070 of NW_022263493.1, read as the reverse complement.
GTCTAATGTCAGACACACACACCCATCACCACCAGTCTCTCACCATCATGGGTCTGTCTCAATGTCAGACACACACACCATCACCACCAGTCTCTCACCATCATGGGTCTGTCTCAATGTCGACACACACACACCATCACCACCAGTCTCTCACCCACATGGGTCTGTCTCAATGTCACACACACACACCATCACCACCAGTCTCTCACCATCATGGGTCTGTCTCAATGTCAGACACACACACACCATCACCACCAGTCCTCTCACCATCATGGGTCTGTCTCAATGTCAGACACACACACACCATCACACCAGTCTCTCACCATCATGGGTCTGTCTCAATGTCAGACACACACACACCATCACCACCAGTCTCTCACCATCATGGGTCTGTCTCAATGTCACACACACACACATCACCACCAGTCTCTCACCATCATGGGTCTGTCTCAATGTCAGACACACACACACCATCACCACCAGTCTCTCACCATCATGGGTCTGTCTCAATGTCAGACACACACACACCATCACCACCAGTCTCTCACCATCATGGGTCTGTCTCAATGTCAGACACACACACACCATCACCACCAGTCTCTCACCATCATGGGTCTGTCTCAATGTCACACACACACACCATCACCACCAGTCTCTCACCATCATGGGTCTGTCTCAATGTCACACACACACCACCATCACCACCAGTCTCTCACCATCATGGGTCTGTCTGAATGTCAAACACACACACACCATCACCACCAGTCTCTCACCATCATGGGTCTGTCTCAATGTCACACACACACACCATCACCACCAGTCTCTCACCATCATGGGTCTGTCTCAATGTCAGACACACACACATCACCACCAGTCTCTCACCATCATGGGTCTGTCTGGAATGTCACACCACACACCCATCACACCAGTCTCTCACCATCATGGGTCTGTCTCAATGTCAGACACACACACACCATCACCACCAGTCTCTCACCATCATGGGTCTGTCTCAATGTCAGACACACACACACCATCACCACCAGTCTCTCACCATCATGGGTCTGTCTCAATGTCAGACACACACACACCATCACCACCAGTCTCTCACCATGATGGGTCTGTCTCAATGCCAGACACACACACACCATCACCACCAGTCTCTCACCAGTCATGGGTCTGTCTCAATGTCAGACACACACACACCATCACCACCAGTCTCTCACCATCATGGGTCTGTCTCAATGTCAGACACACAACACCATCACCACCAGTCTCTCACCGTCATGGGTCTGTCTCAATGTCAGACACACACACACCATCACCACCAGTCTCTCACCATCATGGGTCTGTCTCAATGTCACACACACCCATCACAACCAGTCTCTCACCATCATGGGTCTGTCTCAATGTCAGACACACACACACATCACCACAGTCTCTCACCATCATGGTCTGTCTCAATGTCACACACACCATCACCACCAGTCTCTCACATCATGGGTCTGTCTCAATGTCAGACACACACACACCACCACCACTCTCTCACCATCATGGGTCTGTCTCAATGTCAGACACACACACACCATCACCACCAGTCTCTCACCATCATGGGTCTGTCTCAATGTCAGACACACACACACCATCACCACCAGTCTCTCACCATCATGGGTCTGTCTCAATGTCAGACACACACACACACCACCAGTCTCTCACCATCATGGTCTGTCTCAATGTCAGACACACACACACCATCACCACCAGTCTCTCACCATCATGGGTCTGTCTCAATGTCAGACACACACACACCATCACCACCAGTCTCTCACCATCATGGGTCTGTCTCAATGTCAGACACACACACACCATCACCACCAGTCTCTCACCATCATGGGTCTGTCTCAATGTCAGACACACACACACCCTCACCACCAGTCTCTCACCATCATGGGTCTGTCTGAATGTCACACACACGCACACACCATCACCAGTCTCTCACCATCATGGGTCTGTCTGAATGTCACACACACACACACACACACCACCAGTCTCTCACCATCATGGGTCTGTCTCAATGTCACACACACACACACCATCACCAGTCTCTCACCATCATGGGTCTGTCTCAATGTCAGACACACACACACCATCACCAGTCTCTCACCATCATGGGTCTGTCTGAATGTCAGACACACACACACCATCACCACCAGTCTCTCACCATCATGGGTCTGTCTCAATGTCAGACACACACCACACCATCACCACCAGTCTCTCACCATCATGGGTCTGTCTCAATGTCAGACACACACACACCATCACCACCAGTCTCTCACCGTCATGGGTCTGTCTCAATGTCAGACACACACACCATCACCACCAGTCTCTCACCATCATGGGTCTGTCTCAATGTCACACACACCATCACCACCAGTCTCTCACCATCATGGGTCTGTCTCAATGTCAGACACACACACACCATCACCACCAGTCTCTCACCATCATGGGTCTGTCTCAATGTCACACACACCATCACCACCAGTCTCTCACCATCATGGGTCTGTCTCAATGTCAGACACACACACACCATCACCACCACTCTCTCACCATCATGGGTCTGTCTCAATGTCAGACACACACACACCATCACCACCAGTCTCTCACCATCATGGGTCTGTCTCAATGTCAGACACACACACACCATCACCACCAGTCTCTCACCATCATGGGTCTGTCTCAATGTCAGACATACACCATCACCACCAGTCTCTCACCATCATGTGTCTGTCTCAATGTCAGACACACACCATCACCACCAGTCTCTCACCATCATGGGTCTGTCTCAATGTCAGACACACACACACCATCACCACCAGTCTCTCACCATCATGGGTCTGTCTGAATGTCACACACACACCATCACCACCAGTCTCTCACCATCATGGGTCTGTCTCAATGTCAGACACACACACACCATCACCACCAGTCTCTCACCATCATGGGTCTGTCTCAATGTCAGACACACACACCATCAAAATCAGTCTCTCACCATCATGGGTCTGTCTCAATGTCAGACACACACACACCATCACCACCAGTCTCTCACCATCATGGGTCTGTCTCAATGTCAGACACACACACACCATCACCACCAGTCTCTCACCATCATGGGTCTGTCTCAATGTCAGACACACACACACCATCACCACCAGTCTCTCACCATCATGGGTCTGTCTGAATGTCACACACACCATCACCACCAGTCTCTCACCATCATGGGTCTGTCTCAATGTCACACACACACACCATCACCACCAGTCTCTCACCATCATGGGTCTGTCTGAATGTCACACACACCATCACCACCAGTCTCTCACCATCATGGGTCTGTCTCAATGTCACACACACACACCATCACCACCAGTCTCTCACCATCATGGGTCTGTCTCAATGCCAGACACACACACACCATCACCACCAGTCTCTCACCATCATGGGTCTGTCTCAATGTCAGACACACACACCATCACCACCAGTCTCTCACCATCATGGGTCTGTCTCAATGTCAGACACACACACACACACCACCAGTCTCTCACCATCATGGGTCTGTCTCAATGTCACACACACACACACCATCACCAGTCTCTCACCATCATGGGTCTGTCTCAATGTCAGACACACACACACCATCACCAGTCTCTCACCATCATGGGTCTGTCTGAATGTCACACACACACACACACCATCACCAGTCTCTCACCATCATGGGTCTGTCTGAATGTCAGACACACACACACCATCACCACCAGTCTCTCACCATCATGGGTCTGTCTCAATGTCAGACACACACACACCATCACCACCAGTCTCTCACCATCATGGGTCTGTCTCAATGTCAGACACACACACACCATCACCACCAGTCTCTCACCGTCATGGGTCTGTCTCAATGTCAGACACACACACCATCACCACCAGTCTCTCACCATCATGGGTCTGTCTCAATGTCACACACACCATCACCACCAGTCTCTCACCATCATGGGTCTGTCTCAATGTCAGACACACACCACCATCACCACCAGTCTCTCACCATCATGGGTCTGTCTCAATGTCACACACACCATCACCACCAGTCTCTCACCATCATGGGTCTGTCTCAATGTCAGACACACACACACCAATCACCACCACTCTCTCACCATCATGGGGTCTGTCTCAATGTCAGACACACACACACCATCACCACCAGTCTTTCACCATCATGGGTCTGTCTCAATGTCAGACACCACACACACCATCACCACCAGTCTCTCACCATCATGGGTCTGTCTCAATGTCAGACATACACCATCACCACCAGTCTCTCACCATCATGTGTCCTGTCTCAATGTCAGACACACACCATCACCACCAGTCCCTCTCACCATCATGGGTCTGTCTCAATGTCAGACACACACACACCATCACCACCAGTCTCTCACCATCATGGGTCTGTCTGAAATGTCACACACACACCATCACACCCAGTCTCTCACCATCATGGGTCTGTCTCAATGTCAGACACACACACACCATCACCACCAGTCTCTCACCATCATGGGTCTGTCTCAATGTCAGACACACACACACCATCACCACCAGTCTCTCACCATCATGGGTCTGTCTCAATGTCAGACACACACACCATCACCACCAGTCTCTCACCATCATGGGTCTGTCTCAATGTCAGACACACACACACCATCACCACCAGTCTCTCACCATCATGGGTCTGTCTCAATGTCAGACACACACACCATCACCACCAGTCTCTCACCATCATGGGTCTGTCTCAATGTCACACACACACCATCACCACCAGTCTCTCACCATCATGGGTCTGTCTCAATGTCAGACACACACACACCATCACCACCAGGTCTCTCACCATCATGGGTCTGTCTCAATGTCAACACACACCACACCATCACCACCAGGTCTCTCACCATCATGGGTCTGTCTCATGTCAGACACACCACACATCCAATCACCACCCAGTCTCTCACCATCATGGGTCTGTCCTAATGTCAACACACCATCACCATCCAGTCTCTAACCATCAGGGGTCTGTCTGAATGTCCACCACACACACCATCACCACCAGTCTCTCACCATCATGGGTCTGTCTCAATGTCAGACACACACACACCATCCCACCAGTCTCTCACCATCATGGGTCTGTCTCAATGTCAGACACACACACACCATCACCCACCAGTCTCTCACCATCATGGGTCTGTCTCAATGTCAGACACACACACACCATCACCACCAGTCTCTCACCATCATGGGTCTGTCTCAATGTCAGACACACACACACCATCACCACCAGTCTCTCACCATCATGGGTCTGTCTCAATGTCAGACACACAACACCATCACCACCAGTCTCTCACCATCATGGGTCTGTCTGAATGTCAACACACACACACCTCACCACCAGTCTCTCACCATCATGGGTCTGTCTCAATGTCAGACACCCACACACCATCACCACCAGTCTCTCACCATCATGGGTCTGTCTCAATGTCAACACACACACACCAATCACCACCAGTCTCCTCACCATCATTGGGTCTGTCTCAATGTCAGACACACACCACCATCACCACCAGTCTCTCCCATCATGGGTCTGTCTCAATGTCAGACACACACCACACCATCACCACCAGTCTCTCACCATCATGGGTCTGTCTCAATGTCAGACACACACACACCCTCACCACCAGTCTCTCACCATCATGGGTCTGTCTCAATGTCAGACACACACACCATCACCACCAGTCTCTCACCATCATGGGTCTGTCTCAATGTCAGACACACACACACATCACCACCAGTCTCTCACCATCATGGGTCTGTCTCAATGTCAGACACACACACACCATCACCACCAGTCTCTCACCATCATGGGTCTGTCTCAATGTCAGACACACACACACCATCACCACCAGTCTCTCACCATCATGGGTCTGTCTCAATGTCAGACACACACACACCATCACCACCAGTCTCTCACCATCATGGGTCTGTCTCAATGTCAGACACACCACACACCATCACCACAGTCTCTCACCATCATGGGTCTGTCCTCAATGTCACACACACACACCATCACCACCAGTCTCTCACCATCATGGGTCTGTCTCAATGTCACACACACACACCATCACCACCAGTCTCTCACCATCATGGGTCTGTCTCAATGTCAGACACACACACACCATCACCACCAGTCTCTCACCATCATGGGTCTGTCTCATATGTCAGACACACACAACACCATCACCACCAGTCTCTCACCATGATGGGTCTGTCTCAATGCCAGACCACACACACCATCACCACCAGTCTCTCACGTGTCCCATGGGTTCTGTCTCAATGTCAGACACACACACACCATCACCACCAGTCTCTCACCATCATGGGTCCTGTCTCAATGTCAGACACACAAACACCATCACCACCAGTCTCTCACCATCATGGGTCTGTCTCAATGTCAGACACACACACACCATCACCACCAGTCTCTCACCATCATGGGTCTTCTCAATGTCACACACACCATCACAACCAGTCTCTCCCATCATGGGTCTGTCTCAATGTCAGCACACACACACCATCACCACCATCTCTCACCATCATGGGTCTGTCTCAAATGTCACACACACCATCACCACCAGTCTCTCACCATCATGGGTCTGTCTCAATGTCAGACACACACACCATCACCACCACTCTCTCACCATCATGGGTCTGTCTCAATGTCAGACACACACACACCATCACCACCAGTCTCTCACCATCATGGGTCTGTCTCAATGTCAGACACACACACACCATCACCACAGTCTCTCACCATCATGGGTCTGTCTCAATGTCAACACACACACACCATCACCACCAGTCTCTCACCATCATGGGTCTGTCTCAATGTCAGACACACACACCATCACCACCAGTCTCTCACCATCATGGGTCTGTCTCAATGTCAGACACACACACACACCACCAGTCTCTCACCATCATGGGTCTGTCTCAATGTCAGACACACACCACCATCACCACCAGTCTCTCACCATCATGGGTCTGTCTCAATGTCAGACACACACACACCATCACCACCAGTCTCTCACCATCATGGGTCTGTCTCAATGTCAGACACACACACAACCATCACCACCAGTCTCTCACCATCATGGGTCTGTCTCAATGTCAGACACACACACACCCTCACCACCAGTCTCTCACCATCATGGGTCTGTCTCCAATGTCATGCACACACCTCACCACCAGTCTCTCACCATCATGGGTCTGTCTCAAAATGTCAACACACACAACCATCACCACCAGTCTCTCACCATCATGGGTCTGTCTCAATGTCACACACACCATCACCACCAGTCTCTCACCATCATGGGTCTGTCTCAATGTCACACACACACACACCATCACCCACAGTCTCTCACCATCATGGGTCTGTCTCAATGTCAGACACACACACAACACCATCACCACCAGTCTCTCACCATCATGGGTCTGTCTCAATGTCAGACACACACACACCATCACCACCAGTCTCTCACCATCATGGGTCTGTCTCAATGTCAGACACACACACCATCACCACCAGTCTCTCACCATCATGGGTCTGTCCTCAATGTCACACACACACCATCACCCACCAGTCTCTGCACCATCATGGGTCTGTCTAATGTCAGACACACACACACCATCACCACAGTCTCTCACCATCATGGGTCTGTCTGAAATGTCACACACAACACCCATCCACCAGTCTCTCACCATCATGGGTCTGTCTCAATGTCACACACACACCATCACCACCAGTCTCTCACCATCATGGGTCTGTCTCAATGTCAGACACACACACACCATCACCACCAGTCTCTCACCATCATGGGTCTGTCTCAATGTCACACACACACCATCACCACCAGTCTCTCACCATCATGGGTCTGTCTCAATGTCAGACACACACACCATCACCACCAGTCTCTCACCATCATGGGTCTGTCTCAATGTCAGACACACACACACCATCACCACCAGTCTCTCACCATCATGGGTCTGTCTCAATGTCAGACACACACACACCATCACCACCAGTCTCTCACCATCATGGGTCTGTCTCAATGTCAGACACACACACCATCACCACCAGTCTCTCACCATCATGGGTCTGTCTCAATGTCACACACACACACCATCACCACCAGTCTCTCACCATCATGGGTCTGTCTCAATGTCAGACACACACACACCATCACCACCAGTCTCTCACCATCATGGGTCTGTCTCAATGTCAGCACACACACACATCACCACCAGTCTCTCACCATCATGGGTCTGTCTCAATGTCAGACACACACACACCATCACCACCAGTCTCTCACCATCATGGGTCTGGTCTCAATGTCAGACACACACACACCTCACCATCCAGTCTCTCACCATCATGGGTCTGTTCGAATGTCAGACACACCACACACCATCACCACCAGTCTCTCACCATCATGGGTCTGTCTCAATGTCACACACACACCATCACCCACCAGTCTCTCACCATCATGGGTCTGTCTCAATGTCACACACACACACCATCACCACCAGTCTCTCACCATCATGGGTCTGTCTAATGTCAACACACACACACCATCCACCAGTCTCTCACCATCATGGGTCTGTCTCAATGTCAGACACACACACACCATCACCACCAGGTCTCTCACCATCATGGGTCTGTCTCAATGTCACAGACCACACACACCATCACACAGTCTCTCACCATCATGGGTCTGTCTCAATGTCAGGACACACACACCCATCACACCAGTCTCTCACCATGCATGGTCTGTCTCAATGTCAGACACACACACACTCACCACCAGTCTCTCACCATCATGGTCTGTCTCAATGTCAGACACACCACACACCATCACCACCAGTCTCTCACCATCATGGTCGTCGCAATGTCACACACACACACCATCACCACCAGTCTCTCACCATCATGGGTCTGTCTCAATGTCAGACACACACACACCATCACCACCAGTCTCTCACCATCATGGGTCTGTCTCAATGTCAGACACACAACACCCATCACCACCAGTCTCTCACCATCCTGGGTCTGTCTCAATGTCAGACACACACACACCATCACCACCAGTCTCTCACCATCATGGGTCTGTCTCAATGTCATACCACACACACCATCACCACCAGTCTCTCACATCATGGGTCTGTCTCAATGTCAGACACACACCCACCATCACCACCAGTCTCTCACCATCATGGGTCTGTCTGCATGTCACACCCACACCATCACCACCAGTCTCTCACCATCATGGGTCTGTCTCAAATGTCACACACACACCATCACCACCAGTCTCTCACCATCATGGGTCTGTCTCAATGTCAGACACACACACACCATCACCACCAGTCTCTCACCATCATGGGTCTGTCTCAATGTCACACACACACACCATCACCACCAGTCTCTCACCATCATGGGTCTGTCTCAATGTCAGACACACACACCATCACCACCAGTCTCTCACCATCATGGGTCTGTCTCAATGTCAGACACACACACCATCACCACCAGTCTCTCACCATCATGGGTCTGTCTCAATGTCAGACACACACACACCATCACCACCAGTCTCTCACCATCATGGGTCTGTCTCAATGTCACACACACACACCATCACCACCAGTCTCTCACCATCATGGGTCTGTCTCAATGTCAGACACACACACACCATCACCACCAGTCTCTCACCATCATGGGTCTGTCTCAATGTCAGACACACACACACCATCACCACCAGTCTCTCACCATCATGGGTCTGTCTCAATGTCAGACACCACACACACCATCACCACCAGTCTCTCACCATCATGGGTCTGTCTCAATGTCACACACACACCATCACCACCAGTCTCTCACCATCATGGGTCTGTCTCAATGTCAGACACACACACACCATCACCACCAGTCTCTCACCATCATGGGTCTGTCTCAATGTCAGACACACACACCATCACCACCAGTCTCTCACCATCATGGGTCTGTCTCAATGTCAACACAACACACCATCACCACCAGTCTCTCACCATCATGGGTCTGTCTCAATGTCAGACACACACACACCATCACCACCAGTCTCTCACCATCATGGGTCTGTCCTCAATGTCAGACACACACACACCATCACCACCAGTCTCTCACCATCATGGGTCTGTCTCAATGTCAGACACACACACACCATCACACCAGTCTCTCACCATCATGGGTCTGTCTCAATGTCAGACACACACACCATCACCACCAGTCTCTCACCATCATGGGTCTGTCTCAATGTCAGACACACACACACCATCACCACCAGTCTCTCACCATCATGGGTCTGTCTGAATGTCAACACACACCACACATCACCACCAGTCTCTCACCATCAATGGGTCTGTCTCAATGTCAGACACACACACACCATCACCACCAGTCTCTCACCATCATGGGTCTGTCTCAATGTCAGGACACACACACACCATCACCACCAGTCTCTCACCATCATGGTCTGTCTCAATGTCCGACACACACACCATCCCCACCAGTCTCTCACCATCATGGGTCTGTCTCAATTGTCAGACACCACACACACCATCACCACCAGTCTCTCACCATCATGGTCTGTCTCAATGTCAGACACACAACACCATCACCACCAGTCTCTCACCATCATGGGTCTGTCTCAATGTCACACACACACCCATCACCACCAGTCTCTCACCATCATGGGGTCTGTCTCAATGTCACACACACACACCATCACCACAGTCTCTCACCATCATGGGTCTGTCTCAATGTCAGACACACACACACCATCACCACCAGTCTCTCACCATCATGGGTCTGTCTCAATGTCAGACACACACACACCATCACCACCAGTCTCTCACCATCATGGGTCTGTCTCAATGTCAGACACACACACACCATCACCACCAGTCTCTCACCATCATGGGTCTGTCTCAATGTCAGACACACACACCATCACCACCAGTCTCTCACCATCATGGGTCTGTCTCAATGTCAGACACACACACCATCACCACCAGTCTCTCACCATCATGGGTCTGTCTCAATGTCACACACACACACCATCACCACCAGTCTCTCACCATCATGGGTCTGTCTCAATGTCACACACACACACCATCACCACCAGTCTCTCACCATCATGGGTCTGTCTCAATGTCACACACACACCATCACCACCAGTCTCTCACCATCATGGGTCTGTCTCAATGTCAGACACACACACACCATCACCACCAGTCTCTCACCATCATGGGTCTGTCTCCAATGTCAGACACACACACACCATCACCACCCAGTCTCTCACCATCAGTGGGTCTGTCTCAATGTCAGACACACCACACACCATCACAACCAGTCTCTCACCATAATGGGTCTGTCTCAATGTCAGACACAACACACATCACCACCAGTCTCTCCCCATCATGGGTCTGTCTCAATGTCAGACACACACACACCATCACCACCAGTCTCTCACCATCATGGGTCTGTCTCAATGTCAGACACACACACCATCACCACCAGTCTCTCACCCATCATGGGTCTGTCTCAATGTCACACACCACCATCACCACCAGTCTCTCACCATCATGGGTCTGTCTCAATGTCAGACACACACACACCATCACCACCAGTCTCTCACCATCATGGGTCTGTCTGAATGTCACACACACCATCACCACCAGTCTCTCACCATCATGGGTCTGTCTCAATGTCAACACACACACACCATCACCACCAGTCTCTCACCATCATGGGTCTGTCTCAATGTCAGACACACACACACCATCACCACCAGTCTCTCACCATCATGGGTCTGTCTCAATGTCAACACACACACCATCACCACCAGTCTCTCACCATCATGGGTCTGTCTCAATGTCAGACACACACACCATCACCACCAGTCTCTCACCATCATGGGTCTGTCTCAATGTCACACACACACCATCACCACCAGTCTCTCACCATCATGGGTCTGTCTCAATGTCAGACACACACACACCATCACCACCAGTCTCTCACCATCATGGGTCTGTCTCAATGTCAGACACACACACACCATCACCCACCAGTCTCTCACCATCATGGGTCTGTCTCAATGTCAGACACACACACACCATCACCACCAGTCTCTCACCATCATGGGTCTGTCTCAATGTCACACACACACACCATCACCACCAGTCTCTCACCATCATGGGTCTGTCTCAATGTCAGACACACACACACCATCACCACCAGTCTCTCACCATCATGGGTCTGTCTCAATGTCAGACACACACACACCATCACCACCAGTCTCTCACCATCATGGGTCTGTCTCAATGTCACACACACACCACCATCACCACCAGTCTCTCACCATCATGGGTCTGTCTCAATGTCAGACACACACACACCACCACCACCAGTCTCTCACCATCATGGGTCTGTCTCAACACACACACACCATCACCACCAGTCTCTCACCATCATGGGTCTGTCTCAATGTCACACACACACACCATCACCACCAGTCTCTCACCATCATGGGTCTGTCTCAATGTCACACACACACACCATCACCACCAGTCTCTCACCATCATGGGTCTGTCTCTTATACACATCTAGATGTGTATAAGAGACAGCACACACACCATCACCACCAGTCTCTCACCATCATGGGTCTGTCTCAATGTCCACACACACACACCATCACCACCAGTCTCTCACCATCATGGGTCTGTCTCAATGTCACACACACACACCACCACCAGTCTCTCACCATCATGGGTCTGTCTCAATGTCTCACACACACACACCATCACCTGTCTCACCATGGGTCTGTCTCAATGTCACACACACACACACCACCACCAGTCTCTCACCATCATGGGTCTGTCTCAATGTCAGACACACACACACCACCACCAGTCTCTCACCATCATGGGTCTGTCTCAATGTCACACACACACACACCATCACCACCAGTCTCTCACCATCATGGGTCTGTCTCAATGTCAGACACACACACACCATCACCACCAGTCTCTCACCATCATGGGTCTGTCTCAATGTCAGACACACACACACCATCACCACCAGTCTCTCACCATCATGGGTCTGTCTCAATGTCAGACACACACACCATCACCACCAGTCTCTCACCATCATGGGTCTGTCTCAATGTCACACACACACACACCATCACCACCAGTCTCTCACCATCATGGGTCTGTCTCAATGTCACACACACACACACCATCACCACCAGTCTCTCACCATCATGGGTCTGTCTCAATGTCAGACACACACACACCATCACCACCAGTCTCTCACCATCATGGGTCTGTCTCAATGTCAGACACACACACCATCACCACCAGTCTCTCACCATCATGGGTCTGTCTCAATGTCAGACACACACACACCATCACCACCAGTCTCTCACCATCATGGGTCTGTCTCAATGTCAGACACACACACACCATCACCACCAGTCTCTCACCATCATGGGTCTGTCTCAATGTCAGACACACACACACCATCACCACCAGTCTCTCACCATCATGGGTCTGTCTCAATGTCAGACACACACACCATCACCACCAGTCTCTCACCATCATGGGTCTGTCTCAATGTCACACACACACCATCACCACCAGTCTCTCACCATCATGGGTCTGTCTCAATGTCAGACACACACACACCATCACCACCAGTCTCTCACCATCATGGGTCTGTCTCAATGTCAGACACACACACACCATCACCACCAGTCTCTCACCATCATGGGTCTGTCTCAATGTCAGACACACACACACCATCACCACCAGTCTCTCACCATCATGGGTCTGTCTAATGTCACACACACACCATCACCACCAGTCTCTCACCATCATGGGTCTGTCTCAATGTCACACACACACACCATCACCACCAGTCTCTCACCATCATGGGTCTGTCCTCATGCAGACACACCACACACCATCACCACCAGTCTCTCACCATCATGGGTCTGTCTGCATGTCACACACACACCATCACCACCAGCTCTCACCATCAGGGTCTGTCTCAATGTCAGCACACAACACCATCACCCACCAGTCTCTCACCATCATGGGTTCCTGTCTCAATGTCAGACACACACACCCATAACACAGTCTCTCACCATCATGGGTCTGTCTCAATGTCAGACACACACACACCATCACCACAGTCTCTCACCATCATGGGTCTGTCTCAAGTCAGACACACACACACCATCACCACCAGTCTCTCACCATCATGGGTCTGTCTCAATGTCAGACACAGCACACACCATCACCACCAGTCTCTCACCATCATGGGTCTGTTCTCAATGTCAGACACACACACACCATCACACCAGTCTCTCACCATCATGGGTCTGTCTCAATGTCACACACACCCATCACAGCACCAGTCTTCACCATCATGTGGTCTGTCTCAATGTCACCACACACACACCATCACCACCAGTCTCTCACATCATGGGTCTGTCTCAATGCAGACACACACACACCATCACCACCAGTCTCTCACCATCATGGGTCTTTCTCAATGTCAGACACACACACCATCACCACCAGTCTCTCACCATCATGGGTCTGTCTCAATGTCAGACACACACACACCATCACCACCAGTCTCTCACCATCATGGGTCTGTCTCAATGTCACACACACACCATCACCACCAGTCTCTCACCATCATGGGTCTGTCTCAATGTCACCACACACCACACCATCACCACCAGTCTCTCACCATCATGGGTCTGTCTCAATGTCAGACACACACACCATCACCACCAGTCTCTCACCATCATGGGTCTGTCTCAATGTCAGACACACACACACCATCACCACCAGTCTCTCACCATCATGGGTCTGTCTCAATGTCAGACACACACACATCACCACCAGTCTCTCACATCATGGGTCTGTCTCAATGTCAGACACACACACCATCACCACCAGTCTCTCACCATCATGGGTCTGTCTCAATGTCACACACACACACCATCACCACCAGTCTCTCACCATCATGGGTCTGTCTCAATGTCACACACACACACCATCACCACCAGTCTCTCACCATCATGGGTCTGTCTCAATGTCACACACACACACCATCACCACCAGTCTCTCACCATCATGGGTCTGTCTCAATGTCACACACACACACCATCACCACCAGTCTCTCACCATCATGGGTCTGTCTCAATGTCAGACACACACACACCATCACCACCAGTCTCTCACCATCATGGGTCTGTCTCAATGTCAGACACACACACACCATCACCACCAGTCTCTCACCATCATGGGTCTGTCTCAATGTCACACACACCATCACCACCAGTCTCTCACCATCATGGGTCTGTCTCAATGTCACACACACACACCATCACCACCAGTCTCTCACCATCATGGGTCTGTCTCAATGTCACACACACACCATCACCACCAGTCTCTCACCATCATGGGTCTGTCTCAATGTCAGACACACACACCATCACCACCAGTCTCTCACCATCATGGGTCTGTCTCAATGTCACACACACCATCACCACCAGTCTCTCACCATCATGGGTCTGTCTCAATGTCACACACACACCATCACCACCAGTCTCTCACCATCATGGGTCTGTCTCAATGTCAGACACACACACACCATCACCACCAGTCTCTCACCATCATGGGTCTGTCTCAATGTCAGACACACACACCATCACCACCAGTCTCTCACCATCATGGGTCTGTCTCAATGTCAGACACACACACACCATCACCACCAGTCTCTCACCATCATGGGTCTGTCTCAATGTCACACACACACCATCACCACCAGTCTCTCACCATCATGGGTCTGTCTCAATGTCAGACACACACACACCATCACCACCAGTCTCTCACCATCATGGGTCTGTCTCAATGTCAGACACACACACACCATCACCACCAGTCTCTCACCATCATGGGTCTGTCTCAATGTCAGACACACACACCATCACCACCAGTCTCTCACCATCATGGGTCTGTCTCAATGTCAGACACACATACACCATCACCACCAGTCTCTCACCATCATGGGTTTCTGTCTGAATGTCACACACACAACCATCACACCCAGTCTCTCACCATCATGGGTCTTCTCAATTCACACACACACACCATCACACCCAGTCTCTCACCATCATGGGTCTGTCTCAATGTCAGACACACACACACCATCACCACCAGTCTCTCACCATCATGGGCTGTCTCTCAATGTCAGACACACACACCCATCACCACCAGTCTCTCACCATCATGGGTCTGTCTCAATGTCAGACACACACACACCATCACCACAGTCTCTCACCATCATGGGTCTGTCTCAATGTCAGACACACACACACCATCACCACCAGTCTCTCACCATCATGGGTCTGTCTCAATTGTCACACACACACACACCATCACCACCAGTCTCTCACCATCATGGGTCTGTCTCAATGTCAGACACACACACCATCACCACCGGTCTCTCACCATCATGGGTCTGTCTGAATGTCACACACACACACCATCACCACCGGTCTCTCACCATCATGGGTCTGTCTGAATGTCGACACACACACACCATCACCACCAGTCTCTCACCATCATGGGTCTGTCTCAATGTCAGACACACACACCATCACCACCAGTCTCTCACCATCATGGGTCTGTCTCAATGTTCAGACACACACACACCATCACCACCAGTCTCTCACCGTCATGGGTCTGTCTCAATGTCAGACACACACACACCATCACACCAGTCTCTCACCATCATGGGTCTGTCTCAATGTCAGACACACACACACCATCACCACCAGTCTCTCACCGTCATGGGTCTGTCTCAATGTCAGACACACACACACCATCACCACCAGTCTCTCACCATCATGGGTCTGATCTCAATAGCACACACACCATCACCACCAGTCTCTCACCATCATGGGTCTGTTCTTGAATGTTCAGAACACACACACCATCACCACCAGTCTCTCACCATCATGGGTCTGTCTCAATGTCAACACACACCCATCACCACCAGTCTCTCACCATCATGGGTCTGTCTCAATTCACACACACACCATCACACCAGTCTCTCACCATCATGGTCTGTCTCAATGTCAGACACACAACACCATCACCACAGTCTGCTCACCATCATGGGTCTGTCTCAATGTCACACCAAACCATCACCACCAGTCTCTCACCATCATGGGTCTGTCTCAATGTCGACACACACACACCATCACACCAGTCTCTCACCATCATGGGTCTGTCTCAATGTCAGACACACACACACCATCACCACCAGTCTCTCACCATCATGGGTCTGTCTCAATGTCAGACACACACACACCATCACCACCAGTCTCTCACCATCATGGGTCTGTCTCAATGTCACACACACACACCATCCACCACCAGTCTCTCACCATCATGGGTCTGTCTCAATGTCAGACACACACAACATCACCACCCAGTCTCTCACCATCATGGGTCTGTCTCAATGTCAGACACACACACACCATCACCACCAGTCTCTCACCATCATGGGTCTGTCTCAATGTCAACACACACACACCATACACCACCGCGTCTCTCACCATCATGGGTCTGTCTCAATGTCACCACACACACACCATCACCACCGGTCTCTCACCATCATGGGTCTGTTCTGAATGTCACAACACCACAACACCCAGTCTCTCACCATCATGGTCTGTCTCAATGTCCACAACACACCCATCACACCGTCGTCACCATCATGGGTCTGTCTCAATGTCAGACACACACACACCATCACCACCAGTCTCTCCACCATCATGGGTCTGTCTCAATGTCAGACACACACACACCAATCACCACCAGTCTCTCACCATCATGGGTCTGTCTGAATGTCACACACACCATCACCACCAGTCTCTCACCATCATGGGTCTGTCTCAATGTCACACACACACACCATCACCACCAGTCTCTCACCATCATGGGTCTGTCTCAATGTCACACACACACCCTCACCACCAGTCTCTCACCATCATGGTCTGTCTCAATGTCAGACACACACACAACATCACCACCAGTCTCTCACCATCATGGGTCTGTCTGAATGTCACACACACCATCACCACCAGTCTCTCACCATCATGGGTCTGTCTCAATGTCACACACACACCATCACCACCAGTCTCTCACCATCATGGGTCTGTCTCCAATGTCAGACACACACACACCATCACCACCAGTCTCTCACCATCATGGGTCTGTCTCAATGTCAGACACACACACACCATCACCACCAGTCTCTCACCATCATGGGTCTGTCTCAATGTCAGACACACACACAACATCACCACCAGTCTCTCACCATCATGGGTCTGTCTGAATGTCACACACACCATCACCACCAGTCTCTCACCATCATGGGTCTGTCTCAATGTCACACACACACACCATCACCACCCGTCTCTCACCATCATGGGTCTGTCTCAATGCCAGACACACACACACCATCACCACCAGTCTCTCACCCATCATGGGTCTGTCTCAATGTCAGGGACACACACACCATCACCACCAGTCTTCACCATCATGGGGTCTGTCTCAAGTCAGACACACATACACCATCACCACCAGTCTCTCACCATCAGGGTCTGTCTGAATGTCACACACACACCATCACCACCAGTCTCTCACCATCATGGGTCTGTCTCAATGTCACACACACCACCCATCACACCAGTCTCTCACCATCATGGGTCTGTCTCAATGTCAGACACACACACACCATCACCACCAGTCTCTCACCATCATGGGTCTGTCTCAATGTCAGACACACACACCATCACCACCAGTCTCTCACCATCATGGGTCTGTCTCAATGTCAGACACACACACACCATCACCACCAGTCTCTCACCATCATGGGTCTGTCTCAATGTCAGACACACACACACCATCACCACCAGTCTCTCACCATCATGGGTCTGTCTCAATGTCACACACACACACACCATCACCACCAGTCTCTCACCATCATGGGTCTGTCTCAATGTCACACACACACACCATCACCACCAGTCTCTCACCATCATGGGTCTGTCTCAATGTCACACACACACACCATCACCACCAGTCTCTCACCATCATGGGTCTGTCTCAATGTCACACACACACACCATCACCACCAGTCTCTCACCATCATGGGTCTGTCTCAATGTCAGACACACACACCATCACCACCAGTCTCTCACCATCATGGGTCTGTCTCAATGTCAGACACACACACACCATCACAGTCTCTCACCGTCAGGGTCTGTCTCAATGTCAGACACACACACACCATCACAACCAGTCTCTCACCATCATGGGTCTGTCTCAATGTCAGACACACACACACCATCACCACCAGTCTCTCACCGTCATGGGTCTGTCTCAATGTCAGACACACACACACCCTCACCACAGTCTCTCACCATCATGGGCTGTCTAATGTCAACACACAACCACACCATCACCACCAGTCTCTTCACCATCATGGGTCTATCGCAACACACACACCATCACCACCAGTCTCTCACCATCATGGGTCTGTCTGAATGTCAGACACACACACACCATCACCACCAGTCTCTCACCATCATGGGTCTGTCTCAATGTCACACACACCATCACCACCAGTCTCTCACCATTCATGGGTCTGTCTCAATGTCACACACACACCATCACCACACAGTCTCTCACCATCATGGGTCTGTCTCAATGTCAGACACACACCACACCATCACCACCAGTCTCTCACCATCATGGGTCTGTCTCAATGTCACACACACCATCACCACCAGTCTCTCACCATCATGGGTCTGTCTCAATGTCAGACACACACACCACCATCACCACCAGTCTCTCACCATCATGGGTCTGTCTCAATGTCAGACACACACACACATCACCACCAGTCTCTCACCATTCATGGGTCTGTCTCAATGTCAGACACACACACACCATCACCACCAGTCTCTCACCATCATGGGTCTGTCTGCATGTCACACACACACCATCACCACCAGTCTCTCACCATCATGGGTCTGTCTCAATGTCAGACACACACACACCATCACCACCAGTCTCTCACCATCATGGGTCTGTCTCAATGTCAGACACACACACACCATCACCACCAGTCTCTCACCATCATGGGTCTGTCTCAATGTCAGACACACACACCATCACCACCAGTCTCTCACCATCATGGGTCTGTCTCAATGTCAGACACACACACACCATCACCACCAGTCTCTCACCATCATGGGTCTGTCTCAATGTCAGACACACACACACCATCACCACCAGTCTCTCACCATCATGGGTCTGTCTCAATGTCACACACACACACATCACCACCAGTCTCTCACCATCATGGGTCTGTCTCAATGTCAGACACACACACACCACCACCAGTCTCTCACCATCATGGGTCTGTCTCAATGTCAGACACACACACACCACCACCAGTCTCTCACCATCATGGGTCTGTCTCAATGTCACACACACACCATCACCACCAGTCTCTCACCATCATGGGTCTGTCTCAATGTCACACACACACCATCACCACCAGTCTCTCACCATCATGGGTCTGTCTCAATGTCAGACACACACACCATCACCACCAGTCTCTCACCATCATGGGTCTGTCTCAATGTCACACACACCATCACCACCAGTCTCTCACCATCATGGGTCTGTCTCAATGTCAGACACACACACCATCACCACCAGTCTCTCACCATCATGGGTCTGTCTCAATGTCAGACACACACACACCATCACCACCAGTCTCTCACCATCATGGGTCTGTCTCAATGTCAGACACACACACACCATCACCACCAGTCTCTCACCATCATGGGTCTGTCTCAATGTCACACACACACCATCACCACCAGTCTCTCACCATCATGGGTCTGTCTCAATGTCAGACACACACACACCATCACCACCAGTCTCTCACCATCATGGGTCTGTCTCAATGTCAGACACACACACACCATCACCACCAGTCTCTCACCATCATGGGTCTGTCTCAATGTCAGACACACACACACCATCACCACCAGTCTCTCACCATCATGGGTCTGTCTCAATGTCACACACACACCATCACCACCAGTCTCTCACCATCATGGGTCTGTCTCAATGTCACACACACACACCATCACCACCAGTCTCTCACCATCATGGGTCTGTCTCAATGTCAGACACACACACACCATCACCACCAGTCTCTCACCATCATGGGTCTGTCTCAATGTCAGACACACACACCATCACCACCAGTCTCTCACCATCATGGGTCTGTCTCAATGTCAGACACACACACACCATCACCACCAGTCTCTCACCATCATGGGTCTGTCTCAATGTCACACACACACACCATCACCACCAGTCTCTCACCATCATGGGTCTGTCTCAATGTCACACACACACACCATCACCACCAGTCTCTCACCATCATGGGTCTGTCTCAATGTCAGACACACACACACCATCACCACCAGTCTCTCACCATCATGGGTCTGTCTCAATGTCAGACACACACACACCATCACCACCAGTCTCTCACCATCATGGGTCTGTCTCAATGTCAGACACACACACACCATCACCACCAGTCTCTCACCATCATGGGTCTGTCTCAATGTCAGACACACACACACCATCACCACCAGTCTCTCACCATCATGGGTCTGTCTCAATGTCACACACACACACCATCACCACCAGTCTCTCACCATCATGGGTCTGTCTCAATGTCACACACACACCATCACCACCAGTCTCTCACCATCATGGGTCTGTCTCAATGTCACACACACACACCATCACCACCAGTCTCTCACCATCATGGGTCTGTCTCAATGTCAGACACACACACACCATCACCACCAGTCTCTCACCATCATGGGTCTGTCTCAATGTCAGACACACACACCATCACCACCAGTCTCTCACCATCATGGGTCTGTCTCAATGTCAGACACACACACACCATCACCACCAGTCTCTCACCATCATGGGTCTGTCTCAATGTCACACACACACCATCACCACCAGTCTCTCACCATCATGGGTCTGTCTCAATGTCACACACACACACCATCACCACCAGTCTCTCACCATCATGGGTCTGTCTCAATGTCAGACACACACACACCATCACCACCAGTCTCTCACCATCATGGGTCTGTCTCAATGTCAGACACACACACCATCACCACCAGTCTCTCACCATCATGGGTCTGTCTCAATGTCACACACACACCATCACCACCAGTCTCTCACCAT
This sequence comes from Oncorhynchus kisutch, assembly GCF_002021735.2. Taxonomy (NCBI): domain Eukaryota; kingdom Metazoa; phylum Chordata; class Actinopteri; order Salmoniformes; family Salmonidae; genus Oncorhynchus; species Oncorhynchus kisutch. The sequence continues at coordinate 7,501 of NW_022263493.1, read as the reverse complement.
CATGGGTCTGTCTCAATGTCACACACACACACCATCACCACCAGTCTCTCACCATCATGGGTCTGTCTCAATGTCAGACACACACACACCATCACCACCAGTCTCTCACCATCATGGGTCTGTCTCAATGTCAGACACACACACCATCACCACCAGTCTCTCACCATCATGGGTCTGTCTCAATGTCAGACACACACACACCATCACCACCAGTCTCTCACCATCATGGGTCTGTCTCAATGTCACACACACACCATCACCACCAGTCTCTCACCATCATGGGTCTGTCTCAATGTCACACACACACCATCACCACCAGTCTCTCACCATCATGGGTCTGTCTCAATGTCAGACACACACACACCATCACCACCAGTCTCTCACCATCATGGGTCTGTCTCAATGTCAGACACACACACACCATCACCACCAGTCTCTCACCATCATGGGTCTGTCTCAATGTCAGACACACACACACCATCACCACCAGTCTCTCACCATCATGGGTCTGTCTCAATGTCAGACACACACACCATCACCACCAGTCTCTCACCATCATGGGTCTGTCTCAATGTCAGACACACACACACCATCACCACCAGTCTCTCACCATCATGGGTCTGTCTCAATGTCACACACACCATCACCACCAGTCTCTCACCATCATGGGTCTGTCTCAATGTCACACACACACACCATCACCACCAGTCTCTCACCATCATGGGTCTGTCTCAATGTCAGACACACACACACCATCACCACCAGTCTCTCACCATCATGGGTCTGTCTCAATGTCACACACACACCATCACCACCAGTCTCTCACCATCATGGGTCTGTCTCAATGTCAGACACACACACACCATCACCACCAGTCTCTCACCATCATGGGTCTGTCTCAATGTCAGACACACACACACCATCACCACCAGTCTCTCACCATCATGGGTCTGTCTCAATGTCAGACACACACACACCATCACCACCAGTCTCTCACCATCATGGGTCTGTCTCAATGTCAGACACACACACACCATCACCACCAGTCTCTCACCATCATGGGTCTGTCTCAATGTCACACACACACCATCACCACCAGTCTCTCACCATCATGGGTCTGTCTCAATGTCACACACACACCATCACCACCAGTCTCTCACCATCATGGGTCTGTCTCAATGTCAGACACACACACCATCACCACCAGTCTCTCACCATCATGGGTCTGTCTCAATGTCAGACACACACACACCATCACCACCAGTCTCTCACCATCATGGGTCTGTCTCAATGTCAGACACACACACCATCACCACCAGTCTCTCACCATCATGGGTCTGTCTCAATGTCAGACACACACACACCATCACCACCAGTCTCTCACCATCATGGGTCTGTCTCAATGTCACACACACACACCATCACCACCAGTCTCTCACCATCATGGGTCTGTCTCAATGTCACACACACACACCATCACCACCAGTCTCTCACCATCATGGGTCTGTCTCAATGTCACACACACACACCATCACCACCAGTCTCTCACCATCATGGGTCTGTCTCAATGTCAGACACACACACACCATCACCACCAGTCTCTCACCATCATGGGTCTGTCTCAATGTCAGACACACACACCATCACCACCAGTCTCTCACCATCATGGGTCTGTCTCAATGTCAGACACACACACACCATCACCACCAGTCTCTCACCATCATGGGTCTGTCTCAATGTCACACACACACCATCACCACCAGTCTCTCACCATCATGGGTCTGTCTCAATGTCACACACACACACCATCACCACCAGTCTCTCACCATCATGGGTCTGTCTCAATGTCAGACACACACACACCATCACCACCAGTCTCTCACCATCATGGGTCTGTCTCAATGTCAGACACACACACACCATCACCACCAGTCTCTCACCATCATGGGTCTGTCTCAATGTCAGACACACACACACCATCACCACCAGTCTCTCACCATCATGGGTCTGTCTCAATGTCACACACACACACCATCACCACCAGTCTCTCACCATCATGGGTCTGTCTCAATGTCACACACACACCACCATCACCACCAGTCTCTCACCATCATGGGTCTGTCTCAATGTCACACACACACACCATCACCACCAGTCTCTCACCATCATGGGTCTGTCTCAATGTCAGACACACACACACCATCACCACCAGTCTCTCACCATCATGGGTCTGTCTCAATGTCAGACACACACACCATCACCACCAGTCTCTCACCATCATGGGTCTGTCTCAATGTCAGACACACACACACCATCACCACCAGTCTCTCACCATCATGGGTCTGTCTCAATGTCAGACACACACACACCATCACCACCAGTCTCTCACCATCATGGGTCTGTCTCAATGTCAGACACACACACACCATCACCACCAGTCTCTCACCATCATGGGTCTGTCTCAATGTCAGACACACACACCATCACCACCAGTCTCTCACCATCATGGGTCTGTCTCAATGTCAGACACACACACCATCACCACCAGTCTCTCACCATCATGGGTCTGTCTCAATGTCACACACACACACACCATCACAACACACACACACCATCACCACCAGTCTCTCACCATCATGGGTCTGTCTCAATGTCAGACACACACACCATCACCACCAGTCTCTCACCATCATGGGTCTGTCTCAATGTCAGACACACACACCATCACCACCAGTCTCTCACCATCATGGGTCTGTCTCAATGTCACACACACACCATCACCACCAGTCTCTCACCATCATGGGTCTGTCTCAATGTCACACACACACACCATCACCACCAGTCTCTCACCATCATGGGTCTGTCTCAATGTCAGACACACACACACCATCACCACCAGTCTCTCACCATCATGGGTCTGTCTCAATGTCAGACACACACACACCATCACCACCAGTCTCTCACCATCATGGGTCTGTCTCAATGTCAGACACACACACACCATCACCACCAGTCTCTCACCATCATGGGTCTGTCTCAATGTCAGACACACACACACCATCACCACCAGTCTCTCACCATCATGGGTCTGTCTCAATGTCAGACACACACACACACCATCACCACCAGTCTCTCACCATCATGGGTCTGTCTCAATGTCACACACACACACCATCACCACCAGTCTCTCACCATCATGGGTCTGTCTCAATGTCACACACACACACACCATCACCACCAGTCTCTCACCATCATGGGTCTGTCTCAATGTCACACACACACACCATCACCACCAGTCTCTCACCATCATGGGTCTGTCTCAATGTCAGACACACACACACCATCACCACCAGTCTCTCACCATCATGGGTCTGTCTCAATGTCAGACACACACACACCATCACCACCAGTCTCTCACCATCATGGGTCTGTCTCAATGTCAGACACACACACACCATCACCACCAGTCTCTCACCATCATGGGTCTGTCTCAATGTCACACACACACCATCACCACCAGTCTCTCACCATCATGGGTCTGTCTCAATGTCAGACACACACACACCATCACCACCAGTCTCTCACCATCATGGGTCTGTCTCAATGTCACACACACACCATCACCACCAGTCTCTCACCATCATGGGTCTGTCTCAATGTCACACACACACACCATCACCACCAGTCTCTCACCATCATGGGTCTGTCTCAATGTCAGACACACACACACCATCACCACCAGTCTCTCACCATCATGGGTCTGTCTCAATGTCAGACACACACCATCACCACCAGTCTCTCACCATCATGGGTCTGTCTCAATGTCAGACACACACACACCATCACCACCAGTCTCTCACCATCATGGGTCTGTCTCAATGTCAGACACACACACACCATCACCACCAGTCTCTCACCATCATGGGTCTGTCTCAATGTCAGACACACACACACCATCACCACCAGTCTCTCACCATCATGGGTCTGTCTCAATGTCACACACACACCATCACCACCAGTCTCTCACCATCATGGGTCTGTCTCAATGTCACACACACACACCATCACCACCAGTCTCTCACCATCATGGGTCTGTCTCAATGTCAGACACACACACACCATCACCACCAGTCTCTCACCATCATGGGTCTGTCTCAATGTCAGACACACACACCATCACCACCAGTCTCTCACCATCATGGGTCTGTCTCAATGTCAGACACACACACCATCACCACCAGTCTCTCACCATCATGGGTCTGTCTCAATGTCAGACACACACACCATCACCACCAGTCTCTCACCATCATGGGTCTGTCTCAATGTCAGACACACACACACCATCACCACCAGTCTCTCACCATCATGGGTCTGTCTCAATGTCAGACACACACACACCATCACCACCAGTCTCTCACCATCATGGGTCTGTCTCAATGTCAGACACACACACACCATCACCACCAGTCTCTCACCATCATGGGTCTGTCTCAATGTCAGACACACACACACCATCACCACCAGTCTCTCACCATCATGGGTCTGTCTCAATGTCACACACACACATCACCACCAGTCTCTCACCATCATGGGTCTGTCTCAATGTCACACACACACACACCACCACCAGTCTCTCACCATCATGGGTCTGTCTCAATGTCAGACACACACACACCATCACCACCAGTCTCTCACCATCATGGGTCTGTCTCAATGTCAGACACACACACACCATCACCACCAGTCTCTCACCATCATGGGTCTGTCTCAATGTCACACACACACACCATCACCACCAGTCTCTCACCATCATGGGTCTGTCTCAATGTCAGACACACACACCATCACCACCAGTCTCTCACCATCATGGGTCTGTCTCAATGTCACACACACACACACCATCACCACCAGTCTCTCACCATCATGGGTCTGTCTCAATGTCACACACACACACACCATCACCACCAGTCTCTCACCATCATGGGTCTGTCTCAATGTCACACACACACCATCACCACCAGTCTCTCACCATCATGGGTCTGTCTCAATGTCACACACACACACCATCACCACCAGTCTCTCACCATCATGGGTCTGTCTCAATGTCAGACACACACACACCATCACCACCAGTCTCTCACCATCATGGGTCTGTCTCAATGTCACACACACCATCACCACCAGTCTCTCACCATCATGGGTCTGTCTCAATGTCAGACACACACACACCATCACCACCAGTCTCTCACCATCATGGGTCTGTCTCAATGTCACACACACACACCATCACCACCAGTCTCTCACCATCATGGGTCTGTCTCAATGTCAGACACACACACACCATCACCACCAGTCTCTCACCATCATGGGTCTGTCTCAATGTCAGACACACACACACCATCACCACCAGTCTCTCACCATCATGGGTCTGTCTCAATGTCAGACACACACACACCATCACCACCAGTCTCTCACCATCATGGGTCTGTCTCAATGTCAGACACACACACACCATCACCACCAGTCTCTCACCATCATGGGTCTGTCTCAATGTCAGACACACACACACCATCACCACCAGTCTCTCACCATCATGGGTCTGTCTCAATGTCAGACACACACACACCATCACCACCAGTCTCTCACCATCATGGGTCTGTCTCAATGTCACACACACACACCATCACCACCAGTCTCTCACCATCATGGGTCTGTCTCAATGTCAGACACACACACACCATCACCACCAGTCTCTCACCATCATGGGTCTGTCTCAATGTCAGACACACACACACACCACCAGTCTCTCACCATCATGGGTCTGTCTCAATGTCAGACACACACACACCATCACCACCAGTCTCTCACCATCATGGGTCTGTCTCAATGTCAGACACACACACACCATCACCACCAGTCTCTCACCATCATGGGTCTGTCTCAATGTCAGACACACACACACCATCACCACCAGTCTCTCACCATCATGGGTCTGTCTCAATGTCAGACACACACACCATCACCACCAGTCTCTCACCATCATGGGTCTGTCTCAATGTCAGACACACACACACCATCACCACCAGTCTCTCACCATCATGGGTCTGTCTCAATGTCAGACACACACACACCATCACCACCAGTCTCTCACCATCATGGGTCTGTCTCAATGTCACACACACACACACCATCACCACCAGTCTCTCACCATCATGGGTCTGTCTCAATGTCACACACACACACACCATCACCACCAGTCTCTCACCATCATGGGTCTGTCTCAATGTCACACACACACACCATCACCACCAGTCTCTCACCATCATGGGTCTGTCTCAATGTCACACACACACACCATCACCACCAGTCTCACCATCATGGGTCTGTCTCAATGTCACACACACACACCATCACCACCAGTCTCTCACCATCATGGGTCTGTCTCAATGTCAGACACACACACACCATCACCACCAGTCTCTCACCATCATGGGTCTGTCTCAATGTCAGACACACACACCATCACCACCAGTCTCTCACCATCATGGGTCTGTCTCAATGTCAGACACACACCCATCACCACCAGTCTCTCACCATCATGGGTCTGTCTCAATGTCAGACACACACACACCATCACCACCAGTCTCTCACCATCATGGGTCTGTCTCAATGTCAGACACACACACACCATCACCACCAGTCTCTCACCATCATGGGTCTGTCTCAATGTCAGACACACACACACCATCCACCAGTCTCTCACCATCATGGGTCTGTCTCAATGTCAGACACACACACACACCATCACCACCAGTCTCTCACCATCATGGGTCTGTCTCAATGTCACACACACACCATCACCACCAGTCTCTCACCATCATGGGTCTGTCTCAATGTCAGACACACACACCATCACCACCAGTCTCTCACCATCATGGGTCTGTCTCAATGTCACAACACACACCATCACCACCAGTCTCTCACCATCATGGGTCTGTCTCAATGTCAACACACACCATCACCACCAGTCTCTCACCATCATGGGTCTGTCTCAATGTCAGACACACACACACATCACCACCAGTCTCTCACCATCATGGGTCTGTCTCAATGTCAGACACACACCATCACCACCAGTCTCTCACCATCATGGGTCTGTCTCAATGTCAGACACACACACACACCATCACCACCAGTCTCTCACCATCATGGGTCTGTCTCAATGTCAGACACACACACACCATCACCACCAGTCTCTCACCATCATGGGTCTGTCTCAATGTCAGACACACACACACCATCACCACCAGTCTCTCACCATCATGGGTCTGTCTCAATGTCACACACACACCATCACACCAGTCTCACCATTCATGGGTCTGTCTCAATGTCAGACACCACACACCATCACCACCAGTCTCTCACCATCATGGGTCTGTCTCAATGTCAGACACACACACACCATCACACCAGTCTCTCACCATCATGGGTCTGTCTCAAT